>NW_007260348.1:566718-604212 GCF_000164805.1 Carlito syrichta
CGTCTAATTACTTTCCCCCACCCCCCGGAGAAGTAGCCCGTCCACGTGCCGCGCGACGACTTCGCTGCGATTGTGTCATGTTTGCTGGGATGGAGAGGGTGGAGGGAGCGCGCCGAGGGTGGCCGCCGGACCGGGCACTCGCCGGCTTTGGATAAGGGCCGGGGCGTGTGTGGCCGAGGGTCCCCGCCCTCCGAGGAGGCCTGGAGGAAGCGTTTTGTGCGGTCGATGGGGAGAAACTGTGAGGGCATGGTCTTGGGGTGGGGTGGGGGTTTGCAGGGCGGGGAGGAAAGGAAGGCTGTACAGAGCAAGGCAAAGTTGTTTGTTTCCGCCACACTTCCTGCACCTGCACTCCTGTCAGTGACTTGAAGTTATCTTTTTATCGATGAGCAAAGGAAGAAGGGGGAGAGAGGAAAGGATGTCAGCAGCGCTGTGCCTGCCAAAACAGTGAGCTCTGGGACATAAACACGAATGCATGAAACACGAATAAAAACTCCACTTTTATTCTGATTTCAAAGCCTCGGCTCAGAGTTTTAACTTACATGTCATTAGATATGTCTAGGTGAAAAAGACAAGGAATTGTTCCTTCATGGTGTTTTAGTAGAAATTTACATTTAATTCTGTGGGATTTCTTGGATTTTGGTAGCATTGTTCACGCAAGAAAGTCAAATTATCGTGGCATTACTTGCAGCCATGAGCATTAATAAGCCCTGTGCAGTGCTGTCACGTTGTTAATTGAAAGGAGAAAGGTTCCTCGAACTTGGAAATAGAAGCATAAAGCCAAGAGGAACTTTTATGCCTTGGGCATCAAAAGCGACTTGAACGCATGCAGTAGTGCCTAGTATGAAAGGGGCTCCTAGAGGATGTCAGTTCTTGGAAACCAGTTGTAGGACCCCAGCACATATTTAACAATTCCTCCACACTGAGCTGCCACACTCTATGTATAATAAAACAATATTGAAATACTTTAATTCTGTCCATCTTGGTGTTCTAAATCTCTTATGTCTATTTGTAAACTGTATTAATGGAATTCACAGCAAAATCTCAAACACTTGGATTCACCCATTTACATTATAGTTTTGCTGTTCTGGAGACCTGAGCTCCGAGCAGCTTCTCCCATTTATTAATTGTATGACCTTGGGCAAATCACTTACACTTTCCCAGCCTTGGTTTCCCAATTTGTAGAATGCCAAAACTACTCATCACCTTACAGAGACATTTGGGAACTGACCTTAGTGCTAAGAGTACACAGTATGCTCTTTGTAAATGTCGTTGCCTGTTTTTGTCTTTTTTTTTACTTTTAGGGAATTCCCCAACTCTGACATGTTTCAACATTTAAAAAAATGTGTTTTTAAAAAATTCCTTTTTCTATGCAATCTTTCCATTCATTCATCCAGCCATCATTTATTGAAGAACTGCAGGTGCGGCCTAATATGGGTGTTAGAAGATGAGGAACCTACCCCTGGGGACAATACTTCAGGCTTTCCTATTGATACAAGAATCATAAGGTCAGGGGATGATGAATTGTACTAGCCAATCTTCATATTGGCTAGCTCTGTTCTTCATGTAATAATGTTAACGCGTTATACTATTTCAGGGCTTATTTCAGGGGTCCTCATCTTTTCTATCTTCTCCATGTCCAACTCAGTGCCTGGCAGGGCATAAGGACTTAATAAATATGTGTTGATTTAAAATACAGAACGGAAGGAAGCTGTTCTTCAGGTCACATCCTTCTTTTTATATTCCTGATGAAAGGACCTTGGGATTTTAAATGATAGCCTTCTATATATTAGGGCTAATAGAGGTTATTAAAGAGGCAAAGCTTGGGTGGACTTTATTACCTATTGATTTTGTCCTCATGATAAAGCAGTCTTATAAAATGCATAAAGCCAAGTTGGAGAAGTAGCTTCGCCACTAGGGGCCTCCTCTGCCTAGTGTATCACCCAGGCTGTCATTTATTACCATTATTCTGTCCTTTAAGGTAGCAGAGAAATTTAACTTCCTGGGTCCTTGACATGGAATACTTATTAGAAAAGGGCAACCTTGTGTGAAAAGCATTAACCAAAGGCCTAAAAATAAATGAAAATGGTCTTCAGTGATGGATTTGGTCCCATTTTTGAATAACTGTAGAGTTGAAGGTTTAATGGAGATTTAAAAATGGGCTTTTTCTTTGTGTATCCTAATATTCAAATATATGATTTTTAAAACTTTAAAAAATGAAATGCATGATTTTGACCTAGTATTTTAAAGTGTTTCTTTTTACTGTGTGTATTTGGTGAAGCTTACTTTAGCCTTTTAATGTGTTTAAAATTACTTTATTTCCTAAATAGGTACTTGTAGCTCTAACAGCAATGCTAGTTGTTTTTCAAGGAGTTTTATCTGACCAGTAGAAGGTCCTGGTATTTATCTTTTTTTTTAAAAAGGGGGACCACATTGAATCCTACCTTTTAAAAAATGTTTCTAGCACATTCCAAGATGGATCATTGAAAGGCATCTTGCTTCTGTGTGGGTTTTTGAAAAGACCTCTTATTTTAAAATTCTGATTTGAATGAAGTTAGTCACGCTTAAGAATATTTATTGAACAACTTGAATCTGTTTTTATTTGTTTGTTTTTTTATTTGTCAGCTGTAATTTGCTATTTGGTAGAAAAAATATCGACAATGTATGTAAACAAACATTACTGAAAATATTGCCATATTTTTGGCAAATGAGCCAGAGCACATGATATTTTCAGGTTTTCAGTGAAAATTAGAGTGACAAACAAAACACCTTTAATTTGTAAAGTGAATTAGCAATAATTGGAGGCAGGTGCAGTAGTCCCAGCTACTTGGGAAGCTGAGGTGGCGAATTTCTGAAGTGCACCAGAGTTCAAGACCAGCCTGGGCAACATAGCAAGACTACCCCTTCTATCTCAAAACAAACAAACAAACAAAAACCAACAATGCAACAACAAAAACATTAGGGATAGTTAGAGAAAAGTTTAACATATTGTAGACCGTAAATGTTACCAAGGGTTTTATCTTATTTAGCAGATTATCTCTGAGTTCAGAAAATTATCAGACAACCAATGCTGATTTTCACATAGTGGGATTTCAATCCAAGGCAGTCTGAGTTTTGCTATTTTTCTATTAATGTCTAGGTCAGTACTCTTAGGGGAACATGGTAAGAGGAATAACTTTTGAGTGAAGGTTATAGATAAATTTTATTATCATTTCCTTCTGATTAAGCTAAATGTTTTAGATTACTTTTAGGATTCTCTGCATATCAAAAAATCATAGAACTCTCATTCACACTAGCTAATGCTTCCTTAGAACTGGAAGTGTTTGATTCACCAAGGGTATTCATCAAATACTCACTTGGTGTAAAACTTGGAGTCTTAAACTGAAATGACAGATCTAAAACTTTACACAGAATGGGATAATTTAGTTTGGGCAAGAACCCCAAGTTGATCAAGATTATGGATGCTTCAGGTGGGGAGAAATGAGTGCGTTCTTATACATGGGAATCATTTTTTAGGAACCTGTACTTGACATGTGCTGTCTGGAAGGAAATGACAATTGTGTGATGAAATTTCTAGTGAAATTTTTTGAACCCATCACTCAGTGAAATGTTACTTTGCTGCACAGGTAATTTTTGTTGTTGTTTTTAGGCAATGTGTCAAACATAGTAGTTGTAAATTGTCTATTTATACTGAAGCCCAGCCTTATTTTTGCCTTCCCAAGGTGAATGGGCACACAGTGTGCAGCTTAATAATAGGAATTGTTCACTGCTGATGTTGTAGTGTACTCCTCTATTCTGTTAATGAAATGACTAAAATGGTGGTCTTTGACTTAAGACCTGGGTACTCTCAACAATGACTTTGTACTTCTGTCTCTCTTTATGGTAGAAACTTGCTAAAGTGAAGGTATTGGTTAATATATGGAAACAAGGCTACTGCTTCCTCCGTGGTAGGCCATCCCATGCCAGGGTGCTCAGCTTGGTAAAAAGAGAGTGGCCTGGATTCCAGCCCACTCACGCCCCTGCTGGACACTCTTGTGTGGCACAATCTATACAACTGTGTGATGCTCTTGTCTGCAAAAGTGGTTAGAACAGTGTCTGGCACATAGTGAACTTTATATACATGTATATGTATAAAACTAATGACTATTACTATTATTATCATTAGTGACTGCCTTGTTTTCAGAGTAGATCATCCTGGTAATCACAGTCACCTGGAGCAGAGAATTCAGGTGAACTTAGTGCTTCTAGTAATGTTTGCAAAGGTAAGGCATTCACTTAAGCTTTCTTGTTGCGCTTCCATCACAGTTTTTATCTTTCCTTGGCAAAAGTGGCTAACACTGATGGAACCCTTCACGATGCAGCAGGTGCTTTGCTTAGTGTGGTACAGGAGGTCTTCACTGAGTCAGCAGAGCCACCCTAGGAAGCATGCATCTTTATTCTCTGTGTTTCACAGATGAGAAAACCTGAGTTTGGGAGGCAAGTCAAGGTCAGCTAGTTGGTGGTGGGGCTGGGCCTTAGTCCATGTCTGCCTGGCTCCAGGACTTGAGCCCATAACCTCTATGCTGTCTTTTCCAGCATAAATAGTCATTGAATTAGCAGCCTGGAAAGTGTCTTAGAGTTCTGAGGGTTAGCACAACATGCAAACATTGATTTTCCTTAGTTTATTGTATTTGTATTCATTTGGGGGCATGATGGAGCAAGATAACAAATGAATTTTTATCAGTGGGTCTGCTTCAGCACTTTTTATTTATAGGTTTGTATGTGTAGCTTTTCCTAGTAGCTCAAAATACAATGTAGAACAACATCTCTGCACAACATTTAACTTCTTATCAGGGCACTTTGCAGGCATGTTATACGCAGAATATATGAATAAAATCAAGTGCGTGGGTTGCAGAATATTAAGGTGTGAAAGCTAGAGTCAACCATTCATGCATTCATCTAAGAAATATTTTTATGCACCTGTTCTATGAGGCTGTCTGCTAGACACTACAGGGAATACAGAGACAGGAAGGCAGTGCGGGAGAGTGGAAGCACTGGAGACTTTGGGGTGGATAATTCTGGAGTTTGAATCTCAGTTCTACCCACTTCTGACTAGAGGGTCTTGTCCTGTTATTGAACACCTCTGAGGCTTAACTTCCTCATTTGCAAAATGGGTATAATAACATTTTATCATTAGTGACTGCCTTGTTTTCAGAGTAGACCATCCTTTAGTGACTGCCTTGTTTTCAGAGTAGATTTTATAGGCTTGCTGCAAGAATTAAATGAGATGTGTAGCTAAAGTGCCAATCCGCCAGAAAGTAGTAGGTGCCAACCAGTAACAGTGCCCATCTTCCTCTTCTTCCTTCTCATCTGTCCCCTTTCACCCAATTTATGGAGGATGATAGAGATAAGGATTTTTAAAACCCAAGTTACAGTGTAATCAGTGTCTTTAAGCTGTTTTCTGGTTCCCTCTCCTAAGGACTGGGACAAACCTGACAGTTTTAGGGTGATTTGTGAACTGGTACTGGTGTAGGGCACCTGTCACACTTGGTTGTCACCTGAGCTGGCAGAAGAGGATGAATCCCAGGAGGCAGTGGCAGATTGGAGCCCAGGATAGGTGCCTATAGTGTAGAATAAGGCCTGGGTCCAAGGGACGAGGGGTGAAGCTGTTTGGGGGGCACAGCTAAGAACTCCAGTCTCATGGAAATTGGAACAAGTCAGAAATGAAGTTTGAGGTGGGCTGAGTAGAAAGGGTTTGGGATCCATGGAAGAGCAAGGCGGGCATATGAGCAGCCTGTTCTTGAGTGGACTGAGGGTGGGTCAGGGCTTGGCTTCACGGCACTAGCTGCAAGGGCTCTGCTGAGGAGCTCAGAGAGGAGAGCTGCAGTCCTCTGCATCCCTAAACTGGTGCATCGACTGTTACGGACTTCTGGCTCCCTGGCCTCCCACTGCAGGGTTTTTCCAAAGGCAGTTCATCCCCTTTCAGAAAGTAGCTAAGTCAAAATTATTAGTTGTCTGCCAGTTCCCACTCGAGGTCTCCAAGGGGTAGCTGTTGTCACAGGAGAAATGAGCCTTTTTTTTCCACCTGGGGATTTGGTTGAATATATCCAGGTCTGTTTCACTGTGAGGCGGGAAGCCAGATCCACAAGGGCCACTGTAGAGGGTCCCGCTGGCAGTTGTATACAGTAGGCGGTGTTGTTAGATCAGGGAGGGTCTTTAGGGAGATGTTCTAGTGGTTTGATAATAATGAGCTGCCTTGTGTGGTGCCCAGGGTAGATGTTGTATGTGGTAGGGAGGGAATGTGGGTTTTACAAAATCATTACAGTTCAGGAACGTCTACCTCAGCCAGGAACAGGAAGCCTTGACTCATTATTTATTATGCGATGGCACATAGGCATAAACCGACCCTTCTGTGAATAAGCAAACAGAACCTGCCCAGGTGCAAGAGAAGCTTGATTCAGGGATTTTTTTTTAATGCCAAAAATCTATGAAAACAGCATCAAATTGGAGAACAGTTTGTTTAAAGCAAGTTACTGTAATTTTCAAAAGCCCATTTTATGGAATTAATAGAGTATATTAAAATGAAATGAACAAGCAGACTTTAAAAAAACACACAACAGAATTGCTTAGTGAGAAGAGGAATATTTCTTGAAATGAAATCCAAGTCTGTTTATATGGTTCTTGGGAAGATTAGTGTAATGAATGTATGCAGAGCACTCTAATAAACGAGAAAGTACAAGAATCAATGAACTGAATGAGGAAGCAGCATTGCTGGTGAATGGGTTTTGGAGTTGGAGTCATGCACAAAAAGTCAAAACTCCACTCTCTTAACTGTGTCATGTTGGGCAAGTTGCTCCAGTCTTTAGATCCTGGTTTCTCATTTATAAAATGGGAATAATCATACCTATCTTATTGAGTGGTTTGGTGATTAATGGAGCTAATATGTGTAAACTGTGTAGAACATGGTATATACTTAATACATGTCAGCTGTTATGACAAAAAGGGACAGGAAGGAAGCATAGAAGAGAAACCAAACATCCAGAAGATTTTAGAAATCAAGGAGGAGCTTACTATATTTGCCTAAGAATCTCCTAATTCTAACCTCTAGGTTATTATACTAAAATATGTCTGGAATACCCACTGTGTGCCCGTCACCATGATAAGGTGCTTGGTTGTGGACACAAATTCCAGAAAACCATTCTTGGCATCCTCATATAGCTTAAAGTTCTAGACTAAGAGGAAGGAGACAATGACAAGGACTTATGTTGAACAATGAATTTCTAGTGTCTCTTGGCTACTGTCATTAGCTGTCCAAAAGATAGTAGCTGTCTTTTTCTTATTTCTCATCACCTCTATATACAAGTGGATAAGAAGTAAATACATCTTTTTGGACCTCCATTGATGTAAGTAGCTCAACATACCTAGGGTATCTTTGTGTATCCTAGGTGTGTAGAAATAAGATTTATTTGCATATACTTGTGACTACATAATGGGGAACTGAGGGAAGAGCTTTGTATTTTGGGAGGATATTTCTTTGGATGTACTGATGATCCCCAAGCTCTGGCTTTTGTCTAAATCATGCTCTCTGGTGGGGAGTTTCTTTGGTGGGACTGTTCTTTTCACTGTATTCATGGCCTATAGATTTCTGGGCCTGAATAACAGGAGAGAGCTAAGTTTTTTTAAAAATAATTTTTTTCTTTGTATTCCTTCTCCAGATGAAGGTGTAGACAAGATGCTACTGAAGGAGACACGATTGTTGGAGACAGAATTCTAGAGCTGACTCACTCTGTGGCCATAAGTAAATTCTTAATCCATAAAGTAGGAATTTAATCATGGAGATGCAGGGCTCTTCAAATGCAAGCAATGAGATTTGTGGACTGTGAATTGACTCATTGGTCCAAAGTGTGGCAAAAGCCAAAATCTGAGCAGAAAACTAGCTACTCTTTTGGATCAAGTAAGGTAGTTCAACATCTTGGGTCTTGGGTTGTTTCAAAATAATTTTTCTTTGTAGAGAGCGTATTATTCACTTAAGTAATTAAAAATCCTGAGAGTTTTTCCTATTAATATCCTTGGGTGTACAGGGGAATAATATCCAGCTTCTCTGGAATTAGCTTTTTGCCTTCCTCCAAGAATTAGTCTGCACTAGTGCCTGGGCCATTATTGAAGTGGATGATAGAGGCCCCGAAGAACACTCTATAGACCCTTTATGCTGAACTGGGGTCTTCATGTTCAGTGATCTGAGGGATGAGATTGGAGGACATTCGGGTTTTTTTATTTCAAGAAAGTGACCTCATGAGCCAACTGTAGAAATTATTTGCTTGCTGAGTAACAGGACTGCATTTCCCCCCATCTTCTCGAGAGGGTGAATTTTATTCATGGCCACAGGGTAACCAGTGAATATTTTCACTTTTTACCAGGGTAGGGCAGGTAGGAGGTGAGTGTGGGTCTTTTGTAAAACTGGAAGCATGAGGAGGTGCTTCTTTGGCCAATGGAACTGGTTGGCATTGGGGGAGGGGTGTGAGATGCACCAGCTTCTTTAAATGCCTTTTCCTGGTCTCCGTAAGTGTTGGTTGAACTATTCTTGGGGAAGATGACATGCTGGTATGTGAAATGGCCAGGTATTGCTACTTTCCGCCACCCATCATGTAGGAACAAAGAGTACAGAATGAGTGGAGAAGCACTGAACAAAGCTGACTGTGTTTACTTATTTAATTTATATGAACTAGAAATCTTTGAAATGGCAAAATCGGGCATTTGAAAGAGACACTTTATTCTTGGAAGACTTATAGACTTCATTAAGTAGTCTTGTCAATAACTTGTTGGAGTTGGAAGTAGTGAGAGAACCACTGATTAGCAAGAATATATCAACAAAAATAATAGCATCTCTGAGATCATTTGGTCTGATGTCAGTATTTTGCAGAAATAATAATAGCACTTTTGAGATGTTCTGAGACATCCCCATGATTCACAGATGAGAAGATGGAGGTCCAGAGAGAAGTGACTTATATAATATGATCCATCTACACAGTGGAATGACATTGTTAGGAATGGATCCCAGGTTCTTTGTTTCTATCATACTGTTCTTGTTGGGGCCACAAAGTGCCATTATGTGCCATGGCCAGTTGGGAGGTAATTGTAGGTGCCCCTACAATGATGCTACTTACTCAGCTGCCTGCTCTCAAGTTGTTCAGAATCTAGTTACTGACTCCTACTATGTTCTGGGCACTGTGCTTTGTGTGGGAGATATGTGGATAAACAGACAGGGAACTCTGACCCCAGTAGCTCACAGGACATTAAAATGCAAGGAAGGGATTATATTTTCACACGAGGGCTTAATGACACATGGAACATCCTCCCTGGAGATGGTAAGCCTTCCCTGCCCACTTCAAGGCCATGGGGGTTAGTTTTTATTTCCTGTTGATTTTACATCAGAAATGGAAATGATGGCAAAGAGCTTCATGAATCAAGTTGACTCTAAGTGATCTCAGCTTCATTTGTTACATGTCCAGCTAGTGGATTAAAGTCTAATACCCTTTGTTCTCTGCACTTCGAATCTATGATCTTCCCGGAAACACTTGGTAAGAGTAGTTCTGAGGACTTTGTTTAGGGGTACAAGTCAGAGGTGAAATTGTATGACCTTACTTGGTCACTTGCACATTGAACACATTTACACATTGAATGAGTTGAATTGTATGCCCTTATTTGGTCATTTACACATTGGAAAAAATATCACATGTACCCCATAAATATGTACAGTTATTATATATTAATAAAAATGGGATTATATGTGCCCAGAGATAAGATGTGGATCTGGGTTCATGACAGCTAAATTAGAAGTTGAATAATTGATTTTTCAATTAAAACAAGGCTCATTTTTCTTCTTGTAATGTGAGATGGTAGAAGGTTAGGAAGTTCTACTATGTGCTAAACACCATTTGGAGCACTTTATTTGTGGAGTTTGTTTTTTTTTTTTCAACACAAACTAAAGAACTTGAAGAACTGAGGTTAAGATAGATGAAATACTTTGGCTGGGTCAGACGACTATGACAGGTAGAGCCAGCATTTGAACATATATCTGTTTGCCTCTAAGGCTTCTACTCCCAAGACTGCTGCAGTACCTCTCTGGGTACCAAGCATAACACCTTAAATGGGGGTGGATATTTGAGCTGCTTTTACATCATACTTGGATCAAACTGTAGACTCCTGGATGGGGGGGGAGGGAGGTCATTTACACACTTCCAAAGAATATAGCAAGGTAGCACCACGTGTATGCTTAGTAGGTTCTCAATAAATATGTGTACAATGAATGCATACAATGATTTTATGGTCAACAGGATTAGTAAGAGTCTGTGTTCATGAATGGGCAAATTGCATTATAGGATCCCTGTATTTGAATGTAAGGCTGACCTTGGAGAAGCCAAATAGAAAACCCACCCTTAGAAATTGCTTTTACTATAATTTGCAGTTCATAAGCATGCCTGTGTTTAACTATATTCCTGTGTACTGTGTGTTTTCTTAAAAGCTAACTATAAACAAATTATGTGTTCATAATCTTGTGGCAGGCTGACTAGATTTAACAGAGCCAGGAAGGTTTCCAACACATTAAGTGTTCTTGAAGGTAATAAAAAGGAGGACTAATTACTTAGCTGAAATGATTGTAAGAGAGGTGTTGGACATCTTGACTCGCTGGGATTCTGACATCAGCAAAAGTGGTAAAGAAAAGACAGCTTTGAGAAACAGTAAAGATAAACTATTTGAACCAAGTTATTTTATTCAGTCTATGGTGTGGGTGTATCTGTAGTCTACTGAGCAAGAAGACAAGACTAAATAATGCATTGAGTTTCTGTGGTTGAAATGGTAATTTTAAAGTCTGTGGCTGATGTTCACAGTTGGAGTCTGTGAGGTCTTACATTTAATGATTATACCTTTCCTGTAGCCATCTGTCTCTCTTTTTAATAAGTGATACTCTTTATCAGTCCTGATTTGTATACTTTGATTGCACCTTATGGTTGTTAAATATTAAAGCATTTTTTTGGTGTGTGTGTGAAGTCTAATTAGGCAAAGTGTTGAGTGCAAGCCTGGCACTATCATTCAGAATAATAGCCTGGTCATTACCGATAACTTACCTCAGCTTCCTGGATCATTTGTCTTTTTTTCCCTCTCCTATCAGAGTGCTAGTGTACCAAATACATTGCATAAAAGTTTAATGAAGAATTCAGTACTGTTGAGCCATTAAGAAGGATGATGCTACAAAGATTGTGAAACCTTTTAAAAATGTGTGGAGAAATTTATCATCTAAAGTTTGCATTTTTTCATGCATCACATTTCTGAAAAGATACATTCTTAATGTTATTAAATGAAGGTATCCTTTTTTTCTAAGTCAGTGTCCCACTCTGTTGCCCAGGCTGGAGTGCAGTGGCA
Source organism: Carlito syrichta (assembly GCF_000164805.1). Taxonomy (NCBI): domain Eukaryota; kingdom Metazoa; phylum Chordata; class Mammalia; order Primates; family Tarsiidae; genus Carlito; species Carlito syrichta. Next base: position 578,116 of record NW_007260348.1, read on the forward strand.
GGATCACAGGTTACCACAACCTCCAACTTCTGGGATCGAGTGATCCTCCTGCCCCAGCCTCCCAAGTAGCTGGGAACACAGGCATGCACCACTACACTCAGCTAATTTTTTTTACTTTGTGTTGAGATGGGGTCTCCTTATGTTGTCTAGGTTGACCTCAAAACTCCTGGACTCAAGCCAGGACTCCTGCCTCCACCTCCCAAAGTGCTGGGATTATAGGTGTGAGCCACCATGAAGTGAAGATATATTTAAAAAGAGCTTTAAAGAATAAAAAGAAGAAATTACAATAATGCCTGGAAGAAAAGAAAAGCAGTCAACACATAGTTACATTTTATACATGCTGCTGATAAAAATATTTTTAGGTATCAAACCATTATCACCTGATGTCCATGTGGTGATCCATTACTTAATTTTTTAGCTTACCTGTTTTATGCAGTGTAATTCAGAAATTTATTTGCATCATTGATTTAGCAGAAAGCTAAATTTGATCAGTACAGGACCAAAAATAAGATTATGAATCACTCTAGTGTCTTGGATAAGTTATCCAACATCATTTTGAGGTCTTCACTGTAATGCATTGTGCTTCTCTTGAGGTGTTGGTACTTTCTCATTTACTATTCAAACTTCTGAGAAAAATTTGCAACCTGCTCTGAGCACGTACATACATACTGGTACACACATGCATATGTAATCTGGGGCTAATTGGCGGAAACCAGATTAGTAATAGACCCCGTTTGTTGCTTGTTATTTTCAGGGAACAAAGCTTGTAAGCCATAAGTTTCATGCAATGTATGGTTATCAGGCAAATAGGTTTTTTCTTCTCATTGGTCCCAGCGGCTCATGTTGGGGTTTTGAAAGTGTCTTTATCCCTTCACAATTGCGAATAGCAACAGCATTGCATTCCGTTTATGCATTATGGAAATCAGTGTGTGTGCGTCCCTCAAACGAATTTTATTTTGAGTTGATTTTGAATGCGGTCAAATCAAAATGAGATTTGGCTCTGAATTAAAACACAGATGTAAAGATAAAAGAATGGAAGGAAGTCTATAGATCATCTAGTCCAATTTTTTTCTGCATCATGAAAGGAGCAGCCAAACCTCAGAGAGGTACAGTGGCTCCCTGAAGTTCACGTGGGTGCTGGTGGCAGAAAATGGAATAGGGGTTCTGTGCATTCACTGCACGTTTTCTGCAACACAGTGGACACTCTTGGTAGATTATGACATTTGGACCATTTCCCGTTTCCCAGACTCTCTACAGGTATCCTGTGTCGTGGCCTGGGTAGGTTAGAAAGAACAATTGCTGCCTATAACCAGCTGAAGACAAGACTGGAATCATCTGAATCTCTCTGGGGTTATAGAAAAATTTATATTTTATCTTTGTTCGTTGGCATATGACTAAAAACTGAGAATTCAGTGATAAACAGGTCCAGTGCAATGTCTGAGAATTTCAGAGTTCAGTAGCGAGTCAGACAGGGCAGCAGGCAGCTGTCATGGGATTAATCCAAAACAGAATTGGCTGCAGCCAGGCCAGACCAGGGCTCAGCTGGAGAGTTGGGTCTTCTGTCTCAGGGGTCTGGAATCTTGCATTTTCAGCCTGCAAGGGAGATTATCATTATCAGGCCCTAAGTCACCTAAACAAGATACCCCAAGGTTGACAAGGACCCAGAGACAAATTTGTCCTGACAAGTGACTGTCATGGGAATTTGACTACTCAGTTTATACAGCATGGTGATTCAGCACCTGGGGTCTAATGTCTGGGTTTGACCAGCTGCCATTTACCAGCTATAGAACTTAAGCAAGTTATTTTACCACTCTGAGCCTCAGTTGTTTTGTCTGTACAAAGGGAACAATAGCAAATATCACTGTGTGCCAGGTGTTGTCTCAGTGCTTTAGGGATATTAACTCATTTAATCCTCTCAACAGCTCTGTGAGGTAGAGACTACCATTATCTCCTCTTTACAGTGAGGAAAAAAGAGGCTCAAAGTTTAATGCTACATAGCTATTAAGAGTTGAGCCAGGATTTGAATCTTGGTAATCTGTTTCTCCTTATCACTTTCCTATGCTGCCTGCTGATAGGATTAAGCATATTGTGAGGCTCACATGGGATAAGCACACCAGAAATATAAGCTCTCATTATTATTAATTGTAATAAAACTAACATTACCTCAATAGCAACAATAAAATCCATGTGATCAGCACTTTCTTTTCCCGTAGACAATCTCCTGACATAAGAAGCCAGATCATAATTAGAAAGTTGCTTTGGCAACTACAAAAGGAATGCAAAAAGAATTCAGAAGACTTTATAAAATGTCCCCATAGCTCATAGAGCCTTAGTATAGCCACGGTAGACTGCCAACAGAATCAGCTCCCCTGAGCCTTTTGGCCAAGACTCCTTTTCAGCTCTGTAGGCTCATAGGCTGTACCTACTACAGGTGGATTTGAGGTCCCAGTGATCAGTTCTGTTGAGATTTTCTCTAATCTGTCCATCCAGTCATTTAAAGAGATTAGATACATCAAGGGCATTGTCTGTACCACAGAATGAACTACCATTACAGAAGTCCCTAAGAACAACTCCTGGTCCTTTGAAGAAATCCTTCAACCTACTTCTAAAAGTCATTTTTTGACCAGCTTCCTCCATTTTGTTGAGTGCATAACCTAATACTCAGAGTGTGATCTTATTTCCAAATTATTTTGTTATAGAATTTAGATATATCTTATATCTGTTCTTTTATTTACTTTTAAGTTCATAAATTATGCATACATGTATGTATATGTAACGTGCTTCTATTTTAACTTAGAATATCTAATCTTATTATAACTTAGAATAACTATCCATAGCATCTAGAATATTCCCTTGAAGCCCCCTGCGTGTGTTTCCTGGTTGTATTTCCTTCCTTCCTCTCATTCTTCCACCCCAGAGGTAACTGCTCTTCCAAATATTGCTGTTTCCTTTTTTTTCTTTAGAGTTTTACCACAAATCTGCCTCCCAAGAAAATTTGTTTTGGGGACAGCCTGTTGAATTGGAAAATTGAACTAACACCTCAAGATACATTAGCTAGCGGTCACTAAAATAAGTATTGAAGGAGACCAGAATGGAGGTTTTTCACAGGAAATACCCGAACACCAGGTTGAAGCTCTTGAGACTCTTCCTTACTCTGAGCACATAATAAAGCATCCTTACAGGAACTGTAAGGGGATTTATTTGAAGGAGCATCTGCTGTGAGTTTGTCGTCATCCTTTCTTTCTGGAGAAAGGGCAGGATGGGGGTGCTGCCCCCTCACCCCAAGCCTGGAGAGAGAAGCTGCCTTGAGGCCACCTGGATAGCAGGCTCTGTGGTCCCTGTGACTGGGAGTGTGGTGGGCTGGCATCGGCCTCGGGTGAGATATTTTGGTGGCGGAGTGAAGGGGAGCAGCTGAGATAGGGCTTCCCCCTGCCAAGTTTGTTAGAGAGATTTGTGCATGCTTCCTGTGGACCAGATGTGACCCATGAGGGATGGAGAGCCAGCCTGGAACCATTTGACCTCTGTGCGAGATGCCTAGCTAGTAGAGAGCTTGTGGAGTGAATTTCAGGGGCTGGTGGGGTGGGGATGAGGGGAATACAGAGGGCTTGAGTGCATCACCCATATCACCGGGATGTTGGTCAGAGGAGCCCAGCAGAGAAGCCCCTGGAAAACCCACAGCAGTACCCATGAGACAGAGAGAATTTTGGTTTACATATCTGCTGGCCCAGAGAATGTGAAGCCGTCTGCACTAGTGAGGGTTGAGTCTGCCTGCATATAAACAGCAGAATAATGGAAGCACAAAATAGAAATTTACTTTATATATAGAATAAGTCAGGAAGTAGGCAATTCAGGCGTGGGATGGTGGTTCCACATAGTTTTCAGGAACAAACCTTCTCCTTCACTACTCTCACATTCCATGAATGTGGTTCTCAAGCTCATGGTCACAGAGAGGGCTGCTAAAGCTCCAGCTATCACATCATATTCCAGGCACAGAAAGAAAGAAAGGGTAGAGGAAGGGTCTACCTCCTCCCTTTTAAGGATACTTTGGGGCTCCCCACCCAGCATTTTTGCATGGTTACACCTGGCTCCAAGAGAAAAAAAATAAACTTGTTGCTTGGTGGCCATGGGCCCAGCTTAAAATTGGGATTCTTTTTGTAAAGAGAAAGGGGACAATGGACATGGGGAGACAGCCAGAATTTTCAGGGCAATAGTGGTCAAGTGGTCTTTCTTTCTCCGTATGTTCCAAACTCAGAGAGGAGAGAAACAGCAGCTAGCAAATGGGGGAGTAGGTGAGTGGAAAAGACAGAAACCTATAGCTGCCTGTACAGATCCTTGCTGGGAGCGTGGGGTGCAGCAGGCAGTCTGACTGTTTTATATCATTAAGGGTCGAGCTAATATGTTGACCTGAGCATTCTACTTTCTAAATCACAGTTATGTTTTATGACTTAAAGTAACTTTAGAACATTTTGTTACCTGTAAGGGGCCAGAAAATTATAGGGCCTTCAAGATTTTCCCTTGAATAGGAGAGGAATATCATATATATTTCAACTTGATAAGGCCTTTGTTATATATAACCACTTTGCTTTTCTCACATCCAAAAAATTAATAATTATTTTTTAAAAATCTACCTAATACCCAGACTGTATATAAATGTTTCTTATCTTTTTGTCTTTTGAATCATGCTGTATAGGAAGTCCACACATTGCATTTGGTTGTTTAGTCTCCGAAGTCTCTTTTATTAGTCTTCTTCCTGGTGTTGTCATTTACTGGTTTTGTATCTTCTGTATTTTTTTTTTTTTTTTCGAGCTGGGATCTCAGGGGTCGCCTAGGCAGGAGTACAGCAGCATGATCATGATAATTGCAGCTCTCTGCAGCCTCAACCTCCTGAGCTCAGGTGGCCCAAGTAACTGGGACTACAGGCACTCATCACCATGCCCGGCTACGTTTTTAATTTTTTTGTAGAAATGAGGTTTTGCTATGTTGCCAGGCTGGTTTCAAACTCCTGGGCTCAAGCAGTTCGTCTGCCTCGGCCTCCCAAAGTGCAGGGATTACATGCATGAGTCACCGCGCCTGGCCTCATCTGTATCTTTCTAAAAACTTTATCTAGAGGTTTAATTAGATTCAGTTTCATTTTTCTTTTTTTCAGACAAAAATAATTCAGAGTTCATATGAGTAATTCTTTTTTTGCTTCAATCAGTGCACAATGTCTTGTTCCACTTTTAGTGATATTAAGACTGACAGTGGACCAGCCCAGGACTAAAACTCCTTATCTTTTTATTTTCCATATCCTTTTAACACATTTTTTTATCACAGTAAAATATGTAGCAAAATTTATCATCTTTAAGTATACAGTTCAGTGACAGTAAGTACATTCACATTGTTGTACAACCATCACCATCATCCATCTCCAGAACTTTTTTCATCTTCCCAAATTGAAGCTCCAAACCTATTAAACAATGACTCCCCATTCCTTTATTCCCCCAACCCCTACTTTTCTACTTTCTTTCTGTATAAATTTGACCACTTTAAGAACTTCTTATAAGTGGACTCATAGAGTATTTGTCTTTTTGTGACTTGTTTATTTCACTTAGCTTAATGTCTTCAAGTTTCATCCATATTGTAGCATGTGTCAGACTTTCATTTCTTTTTAAAGCTGAATAATATTCCATTTATACATCTTGCTTTCTTTTTTCCTCATTATTATTATTTTTCTTTTTAGAAATGGGGTCTTGTTCTGACAATCAGGCTGGGGTACAGTGACCTGATCACAGTTCACTGCAACTTTGACCTCTTGGGCTCAAGTGATCCTTCTGTTTTAGCCTCCTGAGCAGCTGGATTATAGGCTTGAACCATGGCATCTGGCTACCCCATTTTTTATTGAAAAATACACATAACAAAATTGACCAACTTTTAAGTGTACAGTATAGTGGTATTAAATACACTCATAATGTTGTGCAACCACCACCACTCTCTATTTCCAGAACACTTTTCATCCTATAAAACTGAAACTCTATATCCATTAAAGAATAACTCTCCATCATTCTGTCTTCCAGCCCCTGACATTCTACTTTGTTTCTATGATTTTGTCTACTCTTAGTACCTCATATCCGTGGAATCATATTTTATATATCCTTTTATTTTGATATGAAAATAGCATTAAGCTAGATTTTAAAAAATCTACTTGACAATCTCAGTCTTTAAGTTAGAGCCTTAGTCCATTTACATTTATTGTGATTCCTGATATGTATCTACTGTTTTGCTTTATGTCTTATTCGCTTTAATTCTTATGCTGCTTTTTCTCTCTTTTTTTTCCCCTTCTTTTGAAGTGAGTAATTTTTTTCTCTTTCCAATTTTTTTCTTGTATCAGTTTGGGAAGTTACACATTCTATTCTTTTCCACTTTTCTTATAAATTTTTGCATTTGTATTTAACTTAACAAGTCTAAAATTAACCACTAATCAACACTTTTATGTTCTTTTTTCATAAAAAATAATATTAAAAAACTCCGATCCCCATTTGTTTAATATTTTTTTGCCCTATATTTTGTTTGTAAATGGACAAATTAGATATTATTGTTATTGTATCACACAGTGAGCATTCATTTGGATTTAACTATATTTTTTCCCCTCCCTGTTCCTTCTTGCCTCTCAGACTCTCTTTTGGGATGTATATACATTAGTTAGAAGTTCTTCTAGTGAGGGTCTGTTGAAAGTGAACTCTCTTGGTTATGTATATCTGACAGTAACTTTATTTTATTCTATTTTCTGAAAGATAGCTTCATAAGCCACAGAATTCTAGATTGGAAGTTATTCACTTTCAGTATTTTAAACATAGCATTCCACTGGCTTTTAAGAAGTCAGTTTTAAATCTAATTGTTACCCTTTATAGAAGCATGCCTTTTTTCTCTAACTGCTTTAAATATTTTTTCTCTTCCCTACTTCTACTCCCTCCTTTTCAATGTTTTTTTTTTAATGTGGTGAGTGAGGATATTTATTTGTATTAATCCTGTTTAGCATTTTGTGAGCTTCCTAAACTCAAGGATAATTGTCTTTCATCAGTTTGGGAAAATTCTCAGCCATTATTTCTCTTAAGATAACCTCTTCTCCCAGTGTTGCTAATGTTTCCTCTTAGAACTATAGTGAGATGTACTATAGATTCCCTCTCTGTTTCTTAATCTATTTCACATTTTTTTCTCCCTCTGTGCTGTTTTCTGGGTAATTTTTCAGCTCTATCTTCTGTTTTACATATTCTCTTTTAAACCATGTCCAACACAATATTCAGACCATCTGTTAGGTTTCTAATTTCAATGTACAGACTTATTGTGTGTAAGAACTGTTCAGTTAATGGATTTTTGAAAAGTGGTACCACTGTTTACATGACTCCTTTTTATTGTTTGTTTTGGGGCATACTGACTTTTTCAGTCCCAAGCACATAAAGACCCAATGGGAGGTAATATTTTGCCATTAAGAATTCAGGAATAGAGTCACCAGTTTGTTAATATAATCATTTCTAGTGAGAGACTAGCCTATATCAACTTTTTCTGTAAAGGGCCAGATGGTAAATATTTTAGACTTTTGTGGGCCATACAGTGTATGCTGCAACTACTCAAGTCTGTTGTCATAGTGAAAAAGCAGCCATAGACAATATGTAAATGGATAAGAATAGCTGTATTCTAATAAAACTTTATTTATAAAAACAGGTAGGCTGAAGTTAGTTTTCTGATCCCTGCTATGGAAATTTGAATTCTGTTCTGTATCTGCATGAATCAAAACATTTGCTGTGCCCACATTACCAGTTAGAGAGAAAGAAGGAGAGAGAGAGAGAGGAAGAAACAGCTCTTGTACAACTCTCTTAGCCTGTTATGATTGCTCTAGCCCTACAATTTTGAAGTATTTTTATTTTGCCCTAAATATGTTTTCTTGTGTTACAATATTGTTTTTACATGCAGATTGAGTGTGAAATACTCATAAACCCTCCAAATGTTGAAAATTGATAAAGGAAATAGTACAGAAAGAATAAAAAAGAAATTAGTTCAATAAACCTTTATTGCATTATATTTTATGTACTTTTTTTTCTATACAATGTGTTCACTTTCAAATTGTTTTCAGGTATTGAACTTGCTTTCATTCTTCTGCTGATATATTATTTTACCTATGAAGGTTGTTTGGATATCTTCTATTGAGATGGAATGTATTATAATTTTTTTCTCCATGAGAATTATGGGAACTATTTTTTCATTTCCCAATTTTTCATGTAAAGTTGTTAAATGAGGGTAAGCTCTTCTTTCTTTCTTTTTAATATATAAAGTTTTATTTGATTTTCTCAAATCTATTGAATAATTTTTGATAGTTTCTTTGTCTTTTGTCATACCTTTATGTCTTTAAGAAGATAAAACATTGTTATATTCTTTATTTGATAATTCCAATATCTGCAATTATTGATAATGTGACTTTGCAGCTTTCCCCCCCTCCCATGTTTCTTGCTCACAGCAGCTTTTTTTTTTTTTTTTTTCCCTGAGAATTTTTTAGTATTTTGATTTGCACTTCTGGTTATTAGAATGTTCTGTGGCTTATTTTTAAAGTGGGTTTGTTCAAAGAGGACCTACATTTATTTCTTGGAGGTAGTACTATCATTCTAAGGTCTTCAAAATGAAATCTTTGGCATAGAAATTTTCGGGCCACACAGGGCCAATTTTAGCCCATACATGTAGGAAAGAGGCCTTGCAATTAGACATTCTCAGGCGACTCTTTTTCCTATTTTCACCCAGAACCAGGGTAGAGACAGGCAAGTATCCTTGCTTTCTTTTTTTGGGTCATATTTTTCTAGTTTAATTCTTTTTTTTTTTTTGAGTCGGAGTCTCACTCTGTCGCCCAGGCTGGAGTGCCGCGGCACTCTCCCGGCCACCGCATCCTCGACCTGCTGGGCTCTGGCGATCCTTCTGCCTCAGCCTTCCAAGTAGCTGGAATTACAGGCGCGCGCAACCACGCCCGGCTAATTTTTTATTTATTGTAGAGACAGATCTCGCCAAGTTGCCTGGGCGGGTCTCAAACCCGCGGGCTCAGGCAATCCACTCGCCTTGGTCTCCCAAAGTGCTGGGATTACAGGCTGAGGCACCGAGCCTGGCCCTAGTTTAATTCTTAAGGCTGCTGCATTTCTGGTTTTATTATCGGGATCTCCTCTGGCAACCTCTACCAGCCAGGATATACTCTTGGCATTGCCTCCTATCCCTTCTATGTGACACACTAAAATTGAATTCCCAGGCCACCAAGAGCGAACTTGATCTTTCTCACCTTTTTGGATCCATGCTTTGCTGTCATCTCAAGGCTCTCATCCCTTGTTTTCTTGTCATCTCAACCATGCATTAAGATATATAATATACATGTACATTTCTATTTATGCATATTTATAATATATACACGCATATATGTATTTATTATGTGTTTGTTTACTTTAAAAATTCAGTAACTTTAGGTGTTTTGTACAGATTTTCTTTAGCTATCTAGTCTGCCATGTTATTGGCAATGGAAGTCTGTTTTCTCCTTGATCTCAAATTCTTTTGTGACCTCTCAGACACTTAGCCAAGAGTAAGCACTAATAGTAAAAGGTGAGTGCTTCCAAATTCTTCTTCTCCTCCTTGTGTTAAAAAAAAAAACTTTAGACATTAAAATTTTCAGTTTATTTGTGCTAAGAACGATTCATGAATCAGGCAACACCCTGAACTAGTAGAGGTTCAGAGAACTCCACCCAGCAACATGGCAAGCAGTATTTATAGACAGAACAAGCTGCACAGACATTTGCCTTATTTGGGAATGGTGTGATAAGGCCTTTGTCTTAGATGACAGGGTGTATCAGTTGCCTGTGATTGGCTGAAGCTTAGCTGCTGTGATTGACTGAGACTAAGCTGTTTGTTGCAAGTATGTCTCTTAAGTTATGTTGCAGTTTGCAATGTAGGGATTCAAAGTATGGAGGATTTTTTAGGCCAAATTTAGTCTAAGTTAACTCTTGGGACACGATGTAGGTTTCAGGTTGTGGGGAAGAGGCTGCTACAATGAAATTTTTCATCTCTGATTCAGATGCCTTGATATGGAAATGGAAGTGAGATGGGGAACAGTCCTTCAGGTTCTATGATAGTCACCAAGGCCTGATACTAACCTGGTCCAGCACTGTCGCGAGTGAGGAGCCTGAGGGGTCCCTGTGGGAGAAGGCAGTTAGTCCTGGCTCCCTGGTGGGCTGTGAAGCAATGGATACACTTCTTAGAGCGCATTTAGGCCCCCTCCATGGTTTAGGTGTGCGCTCCTGGGTTTGGGCATGAATTCTAAGCTGGAGATAAACTATTCCTTCCTTTTCCATATCCAGAGTGGCAGAGTAGGTTCCTCCTGGCTACTTCCACGTGCATTAAGAAAAAAAATAAAGGTAATTAGTGATAACATATAAAGCTTAATCCTTGCTCACAGGAGCAGAAGCAAAATGTGGACTTCTCACCTCAGCTAGCCTTGCCTGTGAAAAGGTCGTGCGTGCGTGTGCGCAGCTACCTTTCAGGCAAGGGAAAAGCATGCATAATTTAGCACGGAGTGTTCTCCATCAGCCGAAGGACATATCAGCACACAGAGTGTGTCATGTATTGCCTTTGTTACCCTATGATTAAAATTCTGTTTTAGCAATTGTGGAGGAGCTTAGTGATAATCCACATGGGCATAAAAACCCACGTGTCACACAGCTGCTGGCGCCACACTCAGAAAGTTGCAGACAATGGAATTTGATTTGATAGTCATCCTGAAGAGGAAATTAATTTCTTCTTCTTTCTTTCTTTTTTTGGTGTGCGTTGGAATCTCACTCTGTCACCCAGGCTGGAGTGCAGTGGCGAGGATTCTCACGGCCAACCCAGTGTCGACCCGCTGGTCTCCGGCGATCCTTCCGCCTCAGCCTTCCAAGTAGCCGGAACGACAGGCGCCGGCTACCATGCCCGGCTAATTTTTTGATTTATTGTAGGGAGGAGGTCTCACCAGGGTGCCTGGGCTGGTCTCGAACCCGTGGGCTCAGGCAGATTTATTCTCATGAATAGAAAGTGTAGAATTTTGAGGTGGGAAATCATGGAATCTCTTTACACTTAAATAGAATTTTGCATGAATGGTTGGGGGAGCGTGGGTCTTGGATGTGATCATGTAATGGTGACATAACACAAGGGGCACATTACAAATTGATGAGTGCTTTGTAAAGTTGTGCCCTTAGAATTTATGGGTAGGAGCTTATTGTTTATTTAATTCCTATTTACTGTATGCCTTCCCTACAAAGCACTGCTGTGTGGGGAAAAAAAAAAAGAAATAGAAGACAATATGCTTTGTTAGATTGATATTGACTGTTCTCTTCTGTCCAGAAGTTCTACTCTTTATCAAATTAGTTGTTAATCCTCAGAAATCCTCTTTCAGCTTTATACCATTCCCCGACATACCAGTTTAATGGAACAGGCAAGTAGTAGAATCATTTGAAAGTCTAGATACTCCATTGTTTTAGTTATTTATATTTTATTCCCTTTATATCCCACAATGAACTCAAGAGAGCTACATATTCTACTTATAAAAATAACAAATCATCATCAGTACAACACATCCAGTCTCATCAAAGTTACAAAATACGTTAGAAAATTACTCACACTTTAAAGAAAACCAAAACAACAACCAAACTTCCCTTCATAGGGTGCAGTACTGACTGGTACTACAGATAGCAATTCATATAGCAGGGGGATGGGTTTTTAAGTGACATCATTTATAAAGATGCACATATGTGACTTCTTTGCAACTTCATCTATTGCCTAAAGTAAAGAAAGTGTCTGTGAACACTTTTCACTTCTCCATATATATTAACTCGTAAACTTCGATGCTATTTTACTTGTTTATTCTTTTAACATACATTCATCAAGCTGCTACTATGTGCCAGGCAGTGCGTGGTGCTTGGAGAAGGCCTCATGAAGACACACACAACTGTTCTTATTCTAATTTCAGATTGAGGGAGACAATATCAAGTGAAAAGGTCAAGTATTGGTGAGTCAGAATTTCATGTTCTTGTTTTCAAGAGATGATCTTTGAACACAGTATCTAATTCTGGGACATGTTACAGTGACTGATAAAGTTAACCACAGTAGACATTTGTTGATTTTAGATTTATGTATTTTTAGTAGAAATACTGTTAAAACTTTTTCACTTCTGCATGTCAGGGAATTAAAAATAGTATTTTTGAGAGCATTTTTTTTTTTTGACTAATATCTATTAAAGACAACAAGAGGAATATGATTAGCCATGATAGTAGGTTACTTGAAAATATGCCATTTTTAGCACACTAATTTCTAGAAAAGGGGATATCTAATTAAAGCTAGATTGATTCAGATTGCAGCATTAGCTTCCATTAACTAATTCTCTTAACTTGGAAGATTTAGAATTGATTATAAGAAAACATTTAGCAAATGATACAGTTTTAGAAATGGCCTTGTTTTCTGCATGTTATCAATGCATTATGGAGTCCAAAGCTCTAATGCCATATATAATTGAAATGCCAAAGATAGAGTTGCAGCATGGCCTGACAGCTTGGTTATTATTTGATTCAACATTTTAATTTATTTTCTAAATTATTAGCCATGGCAACAGTTTAAAATACTTTTTAATATAAAATCATAGAGGATGCTGACAAGTAAATATCTGCTGTTTGTTAATCAAGAATTAAAGCCTAAGCAGGAACTTTTTTTTCCGATTATCATGGTAAAATATACATAACTCAACTGTTTTTAAATGTGCAGTTTGGTGGCATTAAGTACGTTCACATTGTTGTGCAGCTTTCACCATCATCCATCCATAAAACTCTTCCAGGTGTCTATTTTTAACGCTAGTTATTTTGAGGTGCTGTGTTCTAGAGAGCCTGATGGAAATTTCATTATGGAAAAGTGGTATCATCAGTTTCTTGGGTCTTTAGGTTGTAAGATGGCGTGTTGCAAAGCACCCATATTTTTATTTTATTTTATTTCAAAGACAGGGTCTCCTTTTGTCAACCAGGCTGGAGTGCAGTGGCCTGATTATAACTCACTGCGGGCTTGAACTCCTGGGCTCAAGTAGTCCTCCTGCCTCAGCCTCTAAGTAGCTAGGACTACAGGCAGGCCACCACGCCTGGCTAGTTTTGGTTTTGTGTGTGTGTATGTGTGTGTATGTTGTTTTTTTGTGATAGGGTCTTGTTATGTTGCCCAGACTGTTCTTGAACTCCTGGGCTTAAGCAATCCTCTTACCTCAGCCTCCCAGAGTGCTGAGATTACAGGCATGAGCCACCATGGCTATAAAAAACACCCATCTTTAGAGGGCTCACAATTCTTTTTCTTTCAGGGAGTCTTTCTACTTCCTCCCACCCCCTAATCTTAGTGGGGATCCCTGTTTAGGTTATTTTTCCAAGCCCTGATGCTTTAAGGAGTCCCCTCATCTTTCCTCCCAGTTTGCCAACTGTCCTGGTGGCATGAAGAAGCGAGGAGGCCACATTCCGGTCTGCCCAAGCGTAGGACAGGGAGAGCTGGTTTCAGCCTGTGAACTGTGGGTTTGGGGCTCATTTGGAAGCTCTGGCCAGTGGCGGCTGGATTCTGGTTTGCAAGATGGTTGGAGTGATAGAACACAGGAGAATTATTCCAGTGTTACTGACAAATACATACTGGCAACTTATTAAAGGAAACCCTGCCTGCTCTAAGAATACAGTCAGAGGGCTGATCAGGGACCATTTTACTTCTTTTCCTTTTGTTCTCGAGTCACTGCATGGACCTGAGAGGAACGGCTGCCAGGTGGACATCCTGTCCACAGCTCTGCACACAGGGACAGACAGCAGGCAGCTGAGAGTGATGACCTAGTTTTTCCTTCCTGTGTGTACACCTGATACATTTTACTTTTTTACATATCTTTGAGTACATTTTAAAAAATTGTAATAAGTTCATGCAGAATAACAACCCTCTTAAACGTTGTAATTCCAGCCTCAGCATGGACTTAATACAGGTTTAACAATACAGAATGTTACCTAGCATAAGTAGTTACTCTACCAGCAGCTTGACTGGAAGTCCTCCAGTGTACATGTTCTATGAGTAGCTGTGTTTTCAAATCCCTCCTCAGCCAGCCGGGGCTGTTTCAGGAGCCATACGTCCTATTTCCCAGTAGTTGTTCTGCCTTCATAATCCCTTGGTTGGTTCGGATCACTTGGATTTAGAAATGGGCATACTGGGGTCTACAGAAGGGAATGTGATGACTTCTTATGTGGTTTTGGCTTTGCATTTCTCAAGGAAAGATCTGTCTGCGTTTCTATAACCCATTCATATGAGAGTCGTGATGGTAGCTTGGGGATCTCGAAACATCCCGAGGGCGCTATGAGAATATTTTTAAGGGTTTTCACCAGGAGGTCTCCAGCCTGGTGGGCTCCACGGGCACCCTTTCTCTAAGGTCTCCCCCTCTGCACACAGAGGAGACAACAGATGATATCAACACCCCGGTCCTGCTTGTGTCCCGACTTCTCCTGCTGAGAGCTGAAGGTGCTGGGGAAATGAAAAATGACATCTCCTTAAAAAAGATGATGCTCCCCCCTGCAGGAGACTGGAAACTTCTTCATGGAACAATGTCCAGCTCTGACTTCTAGGGAGTGCTCCCTCGGGAGGGAGCCCAGGAATCCCTCCAGGCACTGACTCATGTCAGGCTATCCTTCTCAGTGTGGTGAAAGCAAAGGCAGGGGAGGGACATTCTTGTTACAGTCACAGTATGTTCCCCACGTCTCCTGCAGCAGACTAATGCCTGGGCCGGGCAGCTCAGGAGAAAAACAATGTTAGCTAGAAATGAAATGAATGAAAGCCTTTCAGTGTGTCTTGGTCATAAGCCCTCCCAGTTGAAAGGAATCTGTGTCAGGTCTAGCAAGGCCTCTGATACTTAAAGCTGCAGCATTCCAGGTTGGCCAGTCTGTGTCTGATTCCATGTGGAACAGGGAACTCACTACTTGACAAAGCAGGCCATTCTGAATCTGGATGACTCAATCTGGAAATGTTCCGTTATGTTTCCTACATCTTCCACCCATTGGCCATATATTGGACTCCTTTGAGGAATGAATAACAATGAATAGAGATTGACACCAGTTTGCCTATGGGCACTGTCTGCAAATATGCACACAATCACTTAACAAGCAAGCAAGCACACAAATGAATAAATAAATATTAGAGTTAGTCGAGAGTCCTTCTTAGCTCAGTATGTTACTTATGTTACTTAACTCCCTTGGCTTAACAGTGAGTATAATTTTCTTTCTTTCTTTCTTTTTTGACTTATTGTAGAGATGTGGTCTCGCCAGGTTGCCCAGGCTGGTCTCAAACCTGTAGGCTCAGGTAATCCTCTCACCTCAACTTTCCAAAGTGCTGGGATTTATAGGCATAAGCCACCGTACCCAGCCGAGTATAATTTTCAAAAGATATTGCTATCACTTCCCTTCTTTGCAACAGTGGTACTTTTTTTTTTCTGAAATAGAGTCTCACTCTGTCTCCCTGGCTGGAGTATAGTGGCGTGATCATAGCTCACTGCAACTTCGACATCCTGGGTTCAAGGGATCCTCCCACCTCAGCCTCCTGAGTAGCTAGGACTATAGCCACACAAGGCTAATTCTTTATTCTCTGTAGTGATGGGATCTCATTATATTGCCCAGGCTGGTCTCAAACTCCTGGCCTCAAGCAGTTTCCCCACCAGACTCCCCTAGTGCTGGAATTACAGGTGTGAGCCACTTTGCCCAGCCACGTTTCAATGCGCCCTTAATTGTATCTAACTGATCATATTTAACTGGTTTATTTTGTTATGAAAATAATCACAGGATATTTTGTGAGAAGAAATAGGAGGAAAGTTGTGTTAATTGCCTTGGGGAAACATATCAGCTTAAAAAAAGAGAGGGACCATGTCACATTTTTCCCTTCATAAACTTGTTTAGTAACATATGTGTAACCCATAACTCCTTAGAAATCAGGCTGCTTGCTTGAAGGACAATTTTATTTTAACTTTACCTTCTTGAAGGGCCCAGGGTAAAGGTAGATGAGTTAAATTTTCTGGGGTTGAGGAAAGGGTTACATATTTTTTTCCACAGTGCAGTACTACACACCTAAAAACGTTCAAGCATTTTTGGTAGAAATTGTAAGAAAGTATTAAAACCTGAGAAATGAATTAACAAGCCACCTTTTTATGCAGCAGTGTGCCTCTGCATTGAATGAATAGTACTTTATTCCACAACTGCAGAAATCGTGTGCTGAGATGTGGAGTGGGCATGTGTTCTCTAAATCAATGAAGAAGTGTGTGTATGTGTGCTCAGATTAGAGCAAGTTTGTAAAAATAAGATTATAAATTGGACCTAAACTCACAGAACCCTGAAATAGAAGAGTTTAAAATGAAATTCTATCTTCAGCTCACACCAGTGAGTTGAAGCATTTCTACGGATCTCAAACAGATCATTCTTAACATAGTATTAATAATTTCTACTACACGAAGTATGCTTGATTTTTTAGCCTTTGTTCTTGCTCACTTTTTGTTTTTAGGGCTGACCTGTAGATGTGTTTATTTTTTCCAAATCAAGTAGGTCAAACACACTGTAGGAAATTAGATTACTTTTTTTGAAATAATGAGTTATAATAGTGCTTCTTTTGTACCAGTCATGTTTATGGTTTTTTTTTTTCTTTTTTGAATTGGAGTCTCACTCTGTTGCCCAGGCTGGAGTGCAGTGGCACACTCACGGCCACCCCAGCGACGACTTGCTGTGCTCCAGCGATTCTTTCCGCCTCAACTATCCAAGTAGCCAGAGTCACAGGCAAGCACTACCATGCCCGAATTTTTGATTTGTTGTAGAGATGAGGTCTCGCCAAGTTGCCCTGGCTGGTCTCGAACCCGCGGACTCAGGCAATCCACTCGCCTCGACCTCCCAAAGTACTGGGATTACAGGCCTAGCCACCGAGCCCCGGCCCATGTTTATGTTTGACGTAGACGAATTCTCTTCATCTCCGCAACAACCCTAGAGATAGATAGGTACTACCATAGCTCCGTTTTACAGATAAGGAAACTGAGGCACTGAATGGCTCAGTGACTCACCCCGCCATGCTTCTAGTAAGAACTTGAGT
Source organism: Carlito syrichta (assembly GCF_000164805.1). Lineage (NCBI taxonomy): Eukaryota > Metazoa > Chordata > Mammalia > Primates > Tarsiidae > Carlito > Carlito syrichta. The sequence goes on from NW_007260348.1 coordinate 595,252, forward strand.
CCAGATTTAAGCCTCAGCAATCTGGCTCCTGGGTGTGTACTCTTAATCACTCCATGACACAGCCTCTCAGAGCAGAGCTGGGAGGACTCCTCTCACCCTCGGAATGACACCTTGTGTCTGTCCTATTCATTAGGAAAAGGCCGGAGTGTTAAATGAGAGACTCAACAATCATCTTAGTGGTTTAAGGAAGTATAAGTTTATTTTCTGCTTCTGCAGTCTGAGGAGAGCGTTTCAGATGAACAGGGCAATGAACAGGGCAATTTTGCTGCACAGAGTCCTTCAGGAGAACTTAGGCCACCTTGGTCCCTTGGCCACACCAACTTGCCAGGAAAAATGGGAAATGTGGCCTAGCCATGGTGTTAGGGAAAAGGAGAGAGCACATTTTGATGGGCAACTGGCAGTCCTCACCACGTGTATAAAAAAATGAGAACATAGCCAAGCATGGTGGCTCATGCCTGTAATCCCTTTAGGAGGCTGAGGGGGAATCTTGGAGTTTGAAACCAGCCTGGGCAACATAGTGAGACCTCATCTCTATAGTAAGTTAGTTGAGTAAGTAAGTAAGTAAATAAACAATCAAGCAACCAAACAAATAAATAAATAGCTGGGTGTGGTGGTACACGTCTGTAATCCCAGCTTTTGAGGAGGCCGAATTGGGAGAATTACTTGAGCCCAGGAATTCAAAACCAGTCTAGGCAACATAGCAAGACCTTGTCTCTACAACAAAAAAATAAAAAAAATTAGCTGGGTGTGGTGGCACACGCCTATAGTCCTAGCTACTTGGAAAGCTGAGGTGGAAGGATCGCCGGAGCCTAGCAGGTCGAGGCTGTGGTGGCCGGGAGCGGTCACTGCAGTCCAGCCTGGGTGACACAGTGAGACTCCAACTCAAAAAAAAAAAAAAAAAAGGAGAATATAACTATCTTGGTAAAACATAACCTATCATTACTGTAAGCAACCTGACAAATAAAGAAAATAATTAAAAAGGAGGAAAAAAAGTCACAGTGAATGCTAATACCACTAATTTTTTTTTTCTTCTAACTGTTCATCAACTATTCTTTCCCATAAACTAGCTGATTTCCTTTCGGGGACCTACATCTCTGCCCCATAAGATGGAGTCTGGTGCCATTCAAAAACAGATGCTGTGTCCTCCCTCAGCCCTGGGAGTGAGTGTGGGCCCCGGGCTGAGCAAATAGAGTGCGCCTTCCCAAGGATTTGAGTTTTGAGGAGACTGAAAATACTGGAGTTTATTCATTCCTGAGGGTGGCACCTTGACCAGTAATCCTATATGAGAATATTCCTAAAGTTGCTGTTTAGAAGCTTCTAGAACCGCCTTATTTACAGGTTTGGCCTCTCAGCTTCAGGCCCTGAGCTCTCAGCACCCTAATAAAACCCGTTTTGTTCATCAGAATTGGTTCCTGTTGTTGGCAACTAATGTTTTTTTTTTTTTTTGAGTTGGAGTCTCACTCTGTCAGCCAGACTGGAGTGTAGTGGCACGCTCATGGCCACCACAGCCTCACGCTGCCGGGCTCTGGTGATCCTTCTGCCTCAGCCTTCCAAGTAGCCGGAACTGCAGGCGTGCACTACCATGCCCGGCTAATTTTTGATTTATTGTAGAGATAAGGTCTTGCCATTGTCTCGAACCCACGGACTCAGGACTCAGGCAATTCACTCGCTTCGGCCTTCCAAAGTGCTGGGATTATAGGCTGAACCACTGAGCCTGGCCAGCAACTAATGATTTTCAATGGAAACGCTCTGCAGAGGAAATCATTGTCAATGTGTGATATATTTTCCTTCTATTGTCTTCTAATATATTTTCTACATAGTCAGTAGTATATTGTTCATACAATTTGATACCTAGTCTAAGAATTTTTTTACATGGTGACTATAGTTAATTATAATGTATTATATACTTGAAAATTGCTGAAAGAATAGGTCTGAAATGTTTTAATCACAAAAAAGGGTAAGTAAATGAGGCGATGGATATGTTAATTAGCTTAACTTAATCATTTTGAAATGTATTTATATATCAAAATATCTGTTTTACAATGTAAATATATATAATTTATGTCAATTATGCCTTTATAGAAAAAACAAAAAATAAATATGAAAACAAAACATAAAACATAAAAATAAGTATTTTTTTCTATTTCTGAAAATAGTTTAATATTAGATCACATGGCTATTCCTTATTTATTAAGGTAGATAACAATTTCCTGTGTCATTTTTAAACATTTTTTTCTTTATTGTGTATCATCTTAGAGCCATATAACTATTTCATTTATTAAAGGTCCTGTATATTGGGTCCTATATTTTTAAATTTAACTCATCTTAAAGTTTGTAACTATTTTTAATGCTTTTTTATCCAAATGCGTGGAACTTATATGCTTTCTAACATAGGAAATCAGGCAGAATTACTAATATTTTGTTAGGAAATTCAAAGGCTCCATAGCTTTCCCTAGGTAATATGGCCACAGAGTCTTTGCAAAAAAATTCAAGTCTTCAGAACAAAGTATTTTTAGGGCAGTGAAACTACTCTACATGATACTATAATGGTGGATACATGACATTATATGTTTGTCTAAACCCACAAAATGTACAACACCAAGAATGAACCCTAATGTAAATTATAGATTTGGGGTGATTATAACGTGTCAGTGTAGGTTCATCTGTTGAAACAAAAGCACCACTCTGGTGGGGGTGGGGAGCTGTTGTTAAAGGGGGAGACTGTGCATGTGTGGGGATGGGGTATATGGGAATCTCTGTACTTTCCTCTTAATTTTGCTATGAATCTAAAACTTTTAAAAATGTAAAGTCCTGAAAGAAAATTGGAGGCCAATCAGTGTCTCACACCTGTAATTCCAGCACTTTGGGAGGCCAAGGTGGGAGGATTGCTTGAACCCAGGAGTTTAAGGCCAGCCTAGACATCAAAGCAAAACTTCATCTCTACCAAAAAAAACAAAAAAAACAACAAAAAAAACAGGTGTGATGGTGCATACCCCAGCTACTCGGGAGGCTGAGGTGGGAGGATTGCTTGATCCCAGGAGGTCCAGGCTGCAGTGAGTCGTGATCGTGCCACTACACTACAGTCTGAGCAAGAGTGAGACCCAGATTCAAAACAAACAGGCAAACAAAAGAAATTCAGATCTTTTGGTGCATTGCTTGGGCTCCGTCTAACTTATCAAGCTGCCTTCCAGAGGCAGGCAATGATTCTGTATAGTTGTGTCTTCCAGAAGCTACCCATCTCTTGAGTATGGAGGGTGTTCTGCACTGGAGAAATGGTTACCATGGCTTAGTGCCTTGGACTTCTGAAAATGGACGATTATCCATGCTTGGCAGACTCGGCACGTATTCATGATCTGGTGTAATTTATTGGGTAAAGGCTGAAATCAGGGTCAAGGTAAACAACAGCAGTCAGAGATGGGTAGAGGGAGGCACCAGCAAAAGCATGGCTGGAGTTTCCACAATGAAGCCGGGGACTTGTGATCAGAGGCAGCAGGGATCAGGGAACTGCTAATGTGTCACCAGTTGAAGAAGGGTATGGGGGGGCACCAAGGGCACATGGTGCTCTCTCCCTCCTGTGTGAGCCCTCTAACCTCCCCAAAAGGTCATGACATATAGACACACATAGGACGTAACGCGTCTTCATGTGAAGCCCATAGGCAGTGAAACCTAGAATATCGGAACAGAAGACACTTAGACTTGCAGCTGGTGTTGATCTCACTGCCCCTCGTTGTATTTTGTGAATCCTTATGCTGTAGTTGAGAGTGTTGTAGTAGGCGGAGTAATGGCCTCCCAAAGATGGCCACATCCTAATCTTCATAATCTGTAATCTGTTACTGTATGTGGCAAAAGGGACTTTTTGATGAAGTTAGGGACCTTGAGATGGGGAAATTATCCGGGATTATCTAGGCGGGCCCAGTGTAATACAAGGCTTCTTAAAAATCAGAGAAAGAGATGTGATGACGAAAGCAGAGAAGCAGAGGGATTCATTGTGAGAGAAACTTGGCCAGCCTTTGATGCCTTTGAAGATGGATTCAAGAGCACTAGCCAAAGAAATTGGAAGAGGCAAAGAAGTGGATTCTCCTAGAGCCTCCAGAAGGAATGCAACTCTGCTGACGACTTGATTTTAGCCCAGTGAGACCCATTTTGGACTTCTGACCTCCAGTATTTTGAGTTAATGAATTTGTGTTGTTTTAAGTTGCTAGGTTTGTGGTAACTTGTTACAGCAGCCATAGGAAACTAATACATATGTGTTGCTGGACAGTGGTGGCCTTGCTTTCCTGGATAGTCCTTGCTCAGGTTATTAAGACTTGGGAAATCAGCATGGAGATTTTATGCAGAAATCCTACTTTGGGGGAAATTTAGGCACCGATATACTCAAGAGCAAGGAAATCATAGGGTTTTAGACATGGGAGATTTGAAGCCCGCTTTCTCATAAGAAATGGTAATCTATCGCTACTTCTATTGATAAGAAAGCTTCCTACTCTTTAAAGGTAGATTATTTGGACCTCGCAGCAGCTTGGATAGATTTAGAGTCTATAATACTCAGTGATCTATCATAGAAACAAAGAGCAGAATTCCAAATGTTCTCACTCATAAGTGGACCCTGAACATTTACCATAATACTATAAGGGATTGGCAATAGCAGGATATTGCCTAAGTGGGGGTGGGGACACAACATCAATAGGGGTACCTGATCTCAAACCAGGTAAAGTGGGGACCAAAGGGAGGCCCAAACTTGACCTGTACGATGTTCTCTTGAATACGGAATCCTGAATTGTATACGTGTGTGTGTGTGTGTGTGTGTGTGTGTGTGTGTGTGTGTGTGTGATGTGTGTGTGTATGTATATGTGTGTGTATATATATATATATATATATATATAAAGAGAGAGAGAGCGAATGGAACTATAGGTCAGAGCTCTATTTTCAAACCAACTGTTTATATTTTTGTTTGAATTTGGGACCAGAACACTGTTTACAGATGATAACATAGCCACTTGAATTTTCTAAAGTGTTTTTAGAATTTTCTTCTGCACAGTACCATTAAATGGTGCAAGAGTATCATTAGATTTAATTATAAGCTTCTCAAAGGAGGCACTTTGTCCAAAAAGTAAGTCACAGTGTCAGAGGAGCTAACCATGACCTCTGTGCCCTTGCACCAGAAGGCAAACCTGTTGCCTTACCTCCTCTTCATGCCTTCAACTTCCCTCTGTCCCAGCAGCATTAATTCCTTACTAGATTGTTTTATAAATTCCATTCCTTTTTTCTACTCTGCTAACCAGAGAACTAACAAAGTCAGCTACTCTTGAGGTTTGCAACAAACATTTATTCTTTTTTCAGAATCATAGCTTACATTTGAATAGCATGAAAATGATGTAACATTTTCAGTGATATAAGTGATAATTACACTTTGCTAAAATATAAGGGCTTGAAAAAAATAAGATCTTAAATGTTAACTTCAATCTGTTGGGTCTTTGAGTCAGAGCCCAAATAAGGTGAAGAGTTCCCAGGACATAGGCTTGAGGGTAACTTGAGTAAATTAATTTGCATTTACAAATAGAAGGGGCTGGCTAAAGTGGAGATAATTGAAAAGGGAAAATCTTGAGGTAGACACTGGAATCATCTATCTAATCTTTGTCCCCAGAATGGAGATTGGTGGCAGTGTTGCTCTTAAAACACTTGTGAATGGTTGCATTGTTCCTAATCTGGTTTTCCCAGAAATGTTCTGATATTTACTGGGTTTCCCATGTTACAGATTTTGCAAATTGGGGAGAATATGCTGGTCCCTGAGATGTGATTTCCTATCACAAAAGAATAATTGGTACTCCAGTCACTCCCAGCACTTTGGGCTTGGTTAATCTGAGTCTTTCTGAGTGATGACCCTGCCCTTGCTAAGTGTGCAAGGCCAGTGGCCCACCATGACTCCTGTGCACCAGAGCTTTGAGGACCCCTGCAGGGTGGCCAGCAAGATTGTACGTAGTGGGTCACCAGCTCTCATCTACACCCTTCTCCAGTAACCATCTGAGGACAATAGGATGGGGAAGCCATGTGCAAGTTGTGTCGGGAAGTTTTATGTCCAGGCCTGTATTTGTATCTTGGCTTTGACACCTAATATATATCTGACCTTGGGCACTTTATTTAACTTTGTTGGATCTCAATTTGCATATCTGGAAATTGAGAATACCTTCATTTTAGGGTACCTCGCACAAAGTGAGCATTCAATAAATTTTAGCTATTCTTTTTATTTTAACTAGCTAAAGGCATTATAAAACACCATAAAAGCTAATTAATTCATGTATTTATATAAAAATATTGATTGAGTCCCTCTTTTGCCAGGCACAATGCTATGTGAATTTTGCGGGGGGCGGGGAGCGGTCAACAGGCCTCAAGCCCTGCTTCCTCCTGCTGCCTTCTTGGTTTTTAATGTTCTTTTTCTCACCTAACTAGGAAAAAAATAGATAAAAATAAATACTTACTTTAAGCCAGTTTGAAATGTAAGCAGAATGCTGACATTGAACCTAAACCAACATTAATTAATCAACTTTAGATCACAGAAAAAAATTCAATATGAATTTATTTTTTTGCTTGAGTTAAAGACTTACTAAGTATCAATAGCCAGCATGTTAAGATATTTTACTGCAGCAGCATTTTAGTTTGGAATCTTTACACTGGCTGCACCAGGGAATTTGTTTTTATAGCCATTAATTTTTCTTTTGAAATTAATATGATAAGGGATCACATTTAATGATCCATAGAAATATTGACTTTATGTAAAAGAAACAGCTAAAGCCAATTAGTAGTCCAGCTCATTAGGTATAAATGTGTCTTCAATGTAATGTAGAATATTTTTTGGCTATGGGATATGATGAGAAGGCATTCACTATCTTTCCAAATTTAATCTTTTCGGTGACAAACATAGAATTCTGTTGACTCATTATAGCCTATGTATTTTAGTTAAAATATTTTTAAAGTTACCGATGTCAGTGTGAAATCAGTGGTTTCCATATTTTGTTGATCAAAATCCTTCAATATATGTGGGATGGGGTGGCAGAGGGCTTGAGGTCTTGACTGGGAACCCAGGTTTGTTGGGCATGTCTGGAGATTAGTTTTCTGGTCTTCAGAGGGTTGTTTGCAGAGGGTTTTGGATATTGCTGGTGACAGGTCCAGGATTTGTGAGGAGGATGTGGCAAATGTCCCCAACATGGTTCTTGGGTGCCAGCCTTGAATGGAGAAGCCAACAGGGAACATTTCAGAGTGGCCAAGTGTCAGCAGGGTGGGAGAGGAACGGTTGCACCATTTGGTCACTCTTTCTGGGACCCTGTATTTATTGCACAGGCCTAGTATGGTCTGGGAAAACAGTGCTTTAGCCCTTTATGTGTTTTCTTGTTTGTCCTGGCTGTGCAGCATTCCTAGAAGATGAGGTCCAAGGGTCCCAAACCTCCCAGGGCTGCTATTACAGCCTCAGCAGGCTGCCTTCAGGCCAGGTGTCAGGCTCAGATGCCTCCTCAAGGGTTTTGTTGTGATGGTTTCAAAAGTGTGACCTTTGAGCAGGTGCAGTGACTCATGCCTGTAATCCTAGCACTTTGGGAGGCCAAAGTGAGAGGACTGCTTGAGTTTGGGAGTCTGAGACCAGCCTGGGCAACATGGTGAGATCTTTTCTCTACATGGTATCAGAAAATTAGCTGAGCATGGTGGTGCATGCTTGTAGTTCCATCTACTCAGGAGGCTGAGACAGAAAGATCACCTGAGTCCAGGATGTCGAGGCTGCAGTAAGCTGTGAGCATGCCACTATATTTCAGCCTGGGCAACAGAGTGAGACCCTGACTCAAAACCAAAAAACAAACAAACAAAAAGTGACCAAAACCCTATTCCAAGGTGCTGCTTTTCTGGGACATTCTTTGGCATGAGTCAGCAACATCAGAACGATGATTGGTAATAGAAAAGGATGGAGAAAGTTTTTTTGTTGTTGTTTTCCTTTTGAGAGCTGAGAAAAAGCAAGTGGATGGAAGGAAAACGGGAGGGAAGATGGAGAAAGAAAATGAGTAACACATTTTGATGTCACATCTGTGCCTAGTATAGTCACACTCCTTAGCCCTGTCCAGGAAAGGGGAGTCACTTTCCAAAAGTACCCCCTAAGACGTGCAATGTATACAGTTCTACTACTAGACATTTATTCCTTTGAATTGAATGGTGTCTCTCTATCTCTCCCAGTGGGATCAATGTGATATTTTAGTGTGAAGTAGCCTCATTTAAATACTTTTAGCTAGGAATCATTTCTCCCTCTGATTTTTTTTTTTAGTTGCATTCTGTTGCCCTTGCTGGAGTGCAGTGGCATGATCATGGCTCACTGCAGCCTCGACTTCCTGGGCTCACATGATCCTTCTGCCTCAGCCTCCCAAGGAGCTGGGACAATAGGCACACCATGCCCAGCTAATTTTTTTTTTTTTGTAGAAACAAGGTCTTATTATGCTGTCTAGGCTGGTCTTGAACTACCGGGCTCAAGCAATCCTCTCACCTCGGCTTCCCAAAGTGGTGGGATTACAGGTGTGTGCTACCGTGCCTGGTACTCCTCTGAACTTTCTTGAGCGCCCCAGCTATGGTTCTTGTGCTTGTCACATGGTATTATTCTTTTGAGTTTCTTATCTCCCCTCAACAGATTAGAACCATGTGAAGACGGGGATCATGTATTATTTCTCTCTCTTATTATTAAGCACACTACCTCCCTGCATCACTAGGGATTGATTTGGGCTACATGTAATGGAAAACCTAAAAGTTGGTTTGAAACGTAGGGGTTCGTTTCTCTCTCACAGGGAGAAGTGTAGGGGTAGTGGCCCAGGACTGGTGCAGTAGTTCTTTGAGGTCACTGGTGTTCTATAAGACTGAGCAATGCCGGGCTCGGTGGCTCAGCCTGTAATCCCGCGCCTTTGGGAGACTGAGGTGAGTGGATTGCCTGAGCCTGCGGGT
>NW_007260348.1:604421-719569 GCF_000164805.1 Carlito syrichta
CAACTAAAAAAAAAAAAAAAAAAAAGACTGAGCATTCTGCCCTGCCTTTGACATCATTCTCAAGTTTGCAAAATGGCTCTTGTACCTCTGTCATTATGTCCATCTTCCAGATAGTGAGAAGGGGGAAAGGTGAAGTCAAAAGATGTATGAAGCATCTGAGCATGCTCCTTTTACTATGAGGAATGAATGCTTCCCTGGAAGGCCGTAATCTATAGACTTCTGCTCACATCTCACTCACTGGCCGGAAGCAAACTACATAACCATCTTTAGCTGCCAGGGAGCTTGGGCGGTGTGGTGCTTTTTGTTATTGTTTTTTGGTAAAGGAGAATGTATTGTTTCCTGGAACAAAATTGGGGTTCTACTAGTACTGCAAAAAGGAGAATGTAGGCAGCTAGCATTGTCTGGTATACTCCCACGTAGAAATGACTCAGACAGACACTTGCAGAATGGAATGAGTGACTTTACTGTGGACACAAAGCTGTGTGGCAAGAGGGAAGATTAAGATCTAGAATATTCGTGACCCGCCTGGGCAGCGAGACCTCATCTCTACAATAGATCAAAAAATCAGCCGGGCGTGGTAGCTCATGCCTGTAATTCCAGCTACTCAGAAGGCTGAGGCAGAAGGATCGCCGGAGCCCAGCAGGTCGAGGCTGCGGTGGCTGGGAGCGGCCACTGCACTCCAGTCTGGGCGACACAGTGAGACTCCAACTCAAAAAAAAAAAAAAAAAAAAAAATCTAGAATACAGGTAACAACATAGGAATTTTTGCTGGCGACTATTGCTATATCATCACAGAAGTGTTTTAAACGTTTAGTTCCCGGCATCGTGTGTCTTATTGTTTTTTTCTGAAAATATCTTAAGGGAATGGGAGATTTCTAAATCAAAGCTTTGGTGTTGTTTGATGCACCCAGAATTAGAGACTTTAAGAGTCCTGGTGGTCATAACAGAGGTGGATTGAGGAACTTGTGCTTACTTCCGGGTACATCCTTACATAATGACAGATATCAGTATGTTACGATCCTCTTGCCAACTTTTTATCACGGGGAATGCAGGGTATCTATGCCAGGCATGGACCGGAATGAATCTAGCTCTTTCTCACTCTCACCCTCTCTCCCTCCAAAAAAATGCATGCAACATGACAAGATAAAATATGTTGCAAGTACGAAAGTTAAATGAGTCAAGGAGAAAATAAGGTTAGGAAACTGTGATTTGGGCCAGGGCTGAAGTTGAAGTTTTGTATGGTATAGTATTGTATTTGTATGTTTTGTATGGTATAGTATTGTATTTGTATTGTGTATTATAGTATACTAATCCTAGAAGTGGGATAAAAATTCAGCCCTCAGCTTCCAGCAGTCAGCAGGTAGAGGAAAAGAATCTGTTATTCAGCCCACAGTGCCCATAAGGCAAAGCCAGACGGTTACTCAAGGGAAGCTGAAGCTCTTTCCAATCCTGAGAAAGTTTTTTTAAGGTAGAGAGAAGACCTGTTAATAGCCACAATACCTCAGGATGCCTTTGGATGAAGAAGAATTTGGGTTACAGGAATCCAGGTGAGAGAGGAAATTCATTCCTGTTCATGGTGGCATCAGAGGACTTCATGGGCGTGGTGACGTTTGAAGAAGAGTAGAGGAAATAAGTGCTGTTTGGCCAGAGCAATGTTTTGTGTGGGGGAGTCAGTTTGGGTGCATTTAGGGAGGGTAAATGTTTTGTACTTTATCAGATAAACAGCTGCAAACTGTGAAATGTTTTGGGCTAGAGAAGTGACATGATCACAGCAATGTTTTAAAAAATTGCTAAGTGCTCATGATAAAAAACCTTGCATATAATGATTATCAGTTCATGTAAAATAGAAACTGTACATTCATGGCAAGAAAAAAGAAAAGAGAATGTGTTCAACTAAATCATTTTGAAAACACAGATGCGCTTCCTGTGACCATGCATTTTGTTGCCATAGCATAGGAATTGTGCAGATTCAGTCTTGGGTTTCCACTCTGTAAACAGAAAAATGGATAAAAAATAAGAAAATAAATTATGTTTTGGAACTTTTAGACACCATAAAAGGGGACTGTTGGCCCTGAGCTCAAGAACTCTGAGGGAAAAGTCTATTGGAGTTGCTGCCCCAGCCCTGTGGTGGCATATTGGTGGGTGTGGGATGAGGCAGAGGCAGTTGTAGGACTTCTTGGCCACAGGTATATTTGGTGCCTGCCTCATAGCTGTGACGGAGGCTAGCCTGGATTGGGGCTACAGTGGCTGAGGTTAGACAGACTAGGTTAGATTGCAAGAAATTAGAAATTGTCTTTAGCTGGTAGAAATAAGCTATGGGTATTCCCAAAACTTACACAAAGGGGTAGCATGAAGGAATTTTTGGAGTGGGGAAACTATTCTTTGTGGCTCTGTGGTGGTGGACACATGACTCATTGCATTTATCAAAACCCATATAGCAGAACACACAAAGAGTCTGGAATTCATGACAGTCAATTCATGGCCTTGGAAGGTCACTGGGCTACCACCTCCCTAAGTAACCACTTTATGTAGCTATCATGCCTCTGTAGCTCCAGAGAAGACAGTTTCTGTGGTCACATGAAGAAAGGAGTAGTTTACGGCTAGATAGGCCATGTCAGCAATAGCAAAATACATGTGTTTGTACCTTGGGTCTGTTAGACAAGATTAATAATAATACATATACCTTTTAATTTGTGAGCCTCAACTTAAGATAGAGAACACAAAAGCACTGAGCATTGTGCGTGGGATTCAGTAAAAGTTAATTTCATTCCTCCTCTCTGCCAAAAGCAATTATTTCTTAAAATGATAATTCTACAAAAAACTAACATCTGCATAGTGCTCATAGCATGCATCATCTCATTTGGTCTTCATGAAATCTTGTGAGTGAAGTATTAATTTTTGCCTCATTTGTCTCTACTGAGGCTTAGAGGTTTAAGTCATTTGCCAAATGTGCAGCTTCTAGGGGGAGCACTGTGACTGACACTTCACCCTATATAATTATAACTATATTCTGGTAACTAGCAGACAAGGATCAAATGAACCTTAACCTTCAGCACTATTTGTGTATTTGGAGGTTGGAGGACAGTATAAGGAAGGGTAAAAGGAAAATATTAATTTTTTTTTAAAAGGAAGACGTTTGTACTATATATCAAAGGAATGGTTTTGCTTGAGACACAAGGTAGGCATGTACAGAAAAATAATATAGTAATAAGCCAAGATTGACATTACAGGAAGACCTTGTATTCTATTAGGCATGGTAAAGCATGTTTAGAAATATACTCTCCACTAGGCAGGATGTGCTAAGTGCAAAGAGAGAGAGATATAAAGGCAGTGCTCTGAGCTTGGAGGAAGGGGGAGGTTGGCAGATAGATGAGGAATGAGGAATATTTTTGATGAAATATCATCTCACCTTTGAGATGGATTTTTATGTTTGAAGATCATCAGAAGGAAACTCATCCTTGGTGAAAAAAGTATGATGCAAATCAAAAGAAGCATTTTAGTTTCTGGTTAGAGAAGTAGAGAATGGAAAGAGCTGGAAAAACCTTCATGCTCGATCTTACGAGGAATAAAAGCAGGATGAACAGCAAGACAACAACTGTTCATGAAGCCATGGGAGTGCTGCTGCAAGGCCCAGAATGTAGGAGAGACAAGTCCCTGAAGGGAGAGAGGGGACACAAGTGCTGACTTATCTGGGCAAGAAACTGCTGGACACCGATAAGAAGAGTTCAGCTAGGGTGATTAGAGAATTGGTGAATGTTGTGGAATGTACACTGGTGACAGTGAATGAAGGCCCCGGGAGTTGCTAATATGGGAGGAACCTTTTTGAAGGCTTTTTCTCCATGAAACCCACTGATCAGTCACAGAAAAGATTCGAAGAGTCCAAAGAGGGCCGGACGCGGTGGCTCAACCTGTAATCCCAGCACTTTGGAAGGCTGAGGTGAGGGGATTGCCTAAGCCCACAGGTTCTAGAACAACCTGGGCAACTTGGTGAGACCTCATCTCTACAATAAATAAAAAAATTATCCAGGCATGGTAGTATGCACCTGTAGTTCCAGCTACTTGGGAGGCTGATGCAGAAGGATCGCCTGAGCCCAACAGGTCGAGGCTACAGTAGTCGTGAGTGTGCCACTGCACTCCAGTCTGGGCAATGGAGTGAGACTTCACTCAAAAAAAAAAATGAAGAGTCCAAAAGAAAGTCTTCCTTGTGGGGCAGAACTGAAGGAAGGAACATAAACTGCTGTGGGAAGGACAAAGAAACTCTGCCTAAACTTTTCTCCTGTAAAAAATAAAACTTTACTTTGGGGGAGGGGCGAGATTATAAACTGGACTCAGGACTATACTAGAGGGAAGGATAAGATTATTTGAGGATTGACAGAATCACTAAACATGTCATCCCCTGACATTTACCTGCCTAAGACTGAGGTGCTGTCAGAACAAGAAGATACCCCCAAACTCCACTGTATCACCAGGCTGACAAGCATGGGATAACAAATAATTTGCAAGAAGCAGACTTTTCTGGGGCATGGTGCAAAGGAAGAATTTAAGGCTTAGTGTGCAGTAGTCACTGGAAAACAGACTCTGGCAACCAACCCTTGCACTAAACACAAAGTATCACTAGAGGAATGTAAGACCTGTAAGGCACTGAGGGTAACTTTAGAAGCAACAAACCTTCAAGCCAGCCCAACTCCTAGTTAGATTCGCTCAACTCCTTACACTGAAGGCCTAGAAGAACTTACAGAAGGAAATGCTTGCCCATTCCCTGGTATTAAAATATATTTATCTCAGCTTATACCTTCCTACACTTCCAATAAAAAAAATTTAGGCACATGAAAAGACAAGAAAAGAAATAAGCCCCTAAAAGACAAAGTATTTATTAGAACCAGAGTCAGATATGTCACAGATGTTGGAACAAACTGACAGGGAGTTTAAAATAACTATGATTAATAGAAAAGGTGGGCAATGTATAAGTACAGATGGGTCAAGAGAAATTGCTCAAACTGAAACAAAAAGAAAAATAGAAGGAAAAACAGAACAAAACAGAACATTCAAGAGCTCTGGGATAATACCAGTCGAACATACACTTTATTGGAATTCCAAAAGGAGACTTGAGAAAGAGAATGGAGATGAAAACATATTTGAAGAAATAATGACTGATGAACTCCCCAAATTGATGACAGACACCAAATCACAGATCTAAGAAACTCGGAGAATACCAGCAGGATAAATGCAAAACAAAAAATACCTATCATAGCATATTCAAACAGTTTGTAAGCAAAAATAAAGAGAAACATTTAAAGGCATCCTATATATATATATATCTCACAAAGGAACATACGTAAGAATTACAGCAGACTTCTCTTCAGAATTTATGCAAGTTAGAATACAATGGAGTGACATTTTTAAAGTTCTAAAAGGAAAGAGCCATCAACCCAGAATTCTATAACCCGGCAAAATCTATTTCAAAAATGAAGAAAAAATAACAGTTTTCTTAGATAAAAAAATGTGGAAATTAATTGCCAGTGGACTTATTCTTTAAGAAATATTTAAAGTAAGATTTTTAGTTGGGATTATGATACCAGATAAAATCTTGGATCTATACCAAAAAATGAAGAGCTTTGGAAATAGAATAAATGAAGGCAAAATAAAATTCAGTGTTTAAAAAATTTTAATTACTCTAAAAGAAAAAAAATATTTAAAGCAAAAATATATGAAATGTTTTGTATATTTGTAACCTACCTAAAAGTAAAATGTATGACAGCAAAGGCACAGATAATGAGAGTGAAGAATTGGAATATACTATTGTAAGGTCTATACACTACACGTGGACTAGTATATTATTCACCAATAAACTCTGATTCATTAATGATGTTTATTGTAAACCCTAGGGCAAATACTAAGAACAATTTCTGAAAAAGAGATCTATACAAAGTACAGTGGAAACATAGGTAAGCAACACTTTGCAGGAATCATCTGTAGATTGCCCAACAGAAAACAGGGATTTGAAATGATTGGAGCAAGATATTGACTAGCATGGAGAGTAATTGGATAAAGTTTATAAGTGGTAGAATTGGCCCTTGAAGGAGAAACAACTCATTTTTAAAAAGACAGGATAAAAAGATGGGAGAGTGAAATCAGAGAGATGTTTGGATAGAGAGAGAGGGATGTTGAGGAAAGTTCATTCTAAGTGTCATGCATCCTTTGAGTAAAGTAGAACACAGGCATTTTATGAACGTGTTTTATGGTTTCCTTTCACTACAGCTTGATTTCCCTTTTCCCTCCAGTCCCCTACTCTATTATAATAGTTACTTAGGGCTGCCATGACAAAATACCACAGTTATGTGGCTTAAAACAACAGAAATTTATTGTCTTGTTGTTTTAGAGGCTAGAAGTCTGGAATCAAGGTTTCATTGGGGCAGTGCTTCCTCTGAAACCCACAGGGGAATCCTTCCTTGCATCTTCCTCCCTTCTGATGGTTTCTAGCAATCTTTGATGTTTGTTAGCTTGTAGCTACAACTCTTCAACCTCTACCTTTATCATCACATGGCATTATCCCTGTGAGTCTCTGTCTTCATGGTCATCTTTTTTATAAGAGCACCAGTTGGGCTGGGCACGGTGGCTCATGCCTATAATCCCAGCACTTTGGGAGGCTGGGGTGAGAGGATTGCCTGAGCCCATGGGTTTAAGACCAGCCTGGGTAACTTGGCAAGACCTCATCTCTACATTAAATCAAAAAATTAGCCAGGCATGGTGGCACGTGCCTGTAGTTTCAGATACTTGGAAGGTTGAAGTGAAGGATCACCTGAGCCCAGCAGGTTGATGCTGCGGTGGCCATGAGGGTGCTAGTGCACTCCAACCCGGGTGACAGTGAGACTCCAGCTCAAAAACAAAAAAAGAATAAAGAGCACCATTTGGATTAGGGGTTCACTGTACTCTGTACAGAGTATGACCTCATCTTAACTAATTACATCTGTAACCACCCTATTCCCAAATAAGATCACATTCTCAGCTCCTGGTTAAGGCTTCAGCATATCTTCTTTTGGGGACACAATTCAACTCATAACACCAACTAAGTCTTTGTCCCTCTTTACAAACTTTTCTTCTAGGGAAATCCAACTTATCATCTAAAGCACACTCTAGAGAACCTATCCAAAGCCTTTTATGAACTTCTCCCCCCTCACAGCACTCTCTGTCATGCTCCTCAGATAAGTTATATCTTTTATGTGGCTATCTACTCAGTGTGCCTCACCTTCCTGAGAACAGAAATCATCCAACAGCTCTCGCCACAATTCATAGCATCCTGAGGTACTTCACGAAATGACATAGGCTTTCACAATAGAGCACAAACCGTAATCTGGGAATTCAGAGGAAACAGGGTAGATGGGGACTAATTAAGCAAGCTTTCCTGAAAGAGATGAGATAAGGTGTTGGAAAGATGGGAGGAAAAAAGAACATTCCAGGTTATTTTGAAAATATTATTATTTTGTTTGGAGGGTGAAATTGTAACCATGCTTCCTTACAGCGATGTTTCTGAATGTTCCACACAGGGAACACCAGGAACTATTACACTGGTCAGTTAAGGTTCTTGGGTTTATTGTTTATATTTACACTTTGGATGTTTCTTGCTAAGCTTGGCCCTCTGCACATTTTTGGATATTCCATTTCTGATAACTGCATTTAAGCACCTCAGTGAGAAGGTCACTGTTTTTAGCCAGGTGAGGAAAGTTGCCCAACCATGAAATTTTGTGGGTTTTTTTGTTTGTTTGTTTGCTTTGGCCAGGAAGGCAGTTTTAAGAAATGCTGTGTTGGTGCTTCTGTTTTTTGATGGGGGAGGTTGGAGTGCAGAGATTTGGTGGAGATAAGGAAGAGCTTTGTAGGGATGACTTCAGTGCTGAGTTTGATAGAAGCACAGAAATCACTCCGAGGCCACTTGGGCCCTTGGAGAACAAGCAGAGTGCATTTTCAGGAACAGAGTATTCAGTAGCTAGAACTAGGCACCATGAATTAGAAAGGCTGCCATAATATTGTTTTCTCTGTCCCCTACTACGGCAGCTAAAGTCCCTAGATATGTTCATCGTCTTACTCTTCCTGTGAAGTTGGGTAGAGTATACAGGAAAGAGCATGGGTTTTGGTGTTGAAGAGCTCTGAGTTCTAACCCTGCCTGACCACCTTATTCATTCTGTGATGCTGGGCATGAAGCTTGCCTTCCTGGGCTGGCACCACCTTCAGGGTTATTAGAAAGATTCAATGAGTTAAGGTAGTTGAAAAATGACCACCCAAGTAGTGCCTGGCATATTGAAGATGCCATATGCTGTTAGTTTATTCTTTCCTAATTTTGAAGGGTGTAGGAAACCACGCTGAAGAGGAATGAAGTGGCCACCTGTGGGCATGTCACATGTCAACCTGGAATAGAAGTAAATTGGGTGATGCTCTGGTCACCTGTGAGATGGAGAGTCAGGATTTCATTCTTCAACCTTGGGCATCTGTGGCATGTTAGGCATTTTTTTTTCTGTGTTCATTCTTTATATAACCTAAGATATACTTGGCAATTAAACTTCTGAAAAATATTAATGTTTACATGGTATGATAATGCTGATTTAGGGGTTTATACTGTAAAAGCTTCCATATAAGTTTAAATTTTATTTGCAATGTTCCTTTAAATAGATGCCACGGTGTTGAAATACATTTTTTCCTGCCATTTGGCACACAGGATTTGATCTACTATATTTCATCACCAAAATGAATACTCTTAAAATTTATTGTCAGACTTGTTAGACTCTCTTCCTCTGTCTCTTTTTCTACTTTTTCCCTGCCTCACCTTCCTGCAGGAGGCAAATGTTTTCTACTGCTGTAAAATTGATTGATAAATATTTCAGTATAAAAGTATCAGTTTTAAAACTTTCAGCTCCCATATTTTCCCCCCGTCACAACTCAGCTATCATTTTTGATGACTACTTACTTTTTATTGGGCTTGACTTAGCACAAGGACTATGAATTACCCTTTAAAGACACAGAAAAACCTAAAGTTATATCGCCCTCTGAAATATATTTCTATTGAAGGGATGAATTAAGAAAAGTGAATATGTTAGAATCGACTAAACATTTCTAGAAAAGCATCATGATTCCGGTGTAGCCATGAACCCTAGAGCCAATCTTTCTTGAAGAATAAGGAGACTGTGTTATTAATACTTCTTTCTGGCAGTACTTTTTTCCCCATTTTTATTTTAGATTCAGGGAGTACACATGCATGTTCGTTACATGGACATATTGTGAAGTGGTGGAAATTGAGTCTCAGGTGCCTCATTCTCCAGATATTGAACATTTTACCCAATAGGTAATTTCTGAACCTTAACTCCCATCCCAACCTCCCCCCTTATTATTGTCCCCGGTGTCTATTATTTACATCTTTGTGATCATTTGGTTCCCACATATGAGTGAGAACATGCAGTGCTTGGTTTTCTGTTTCTGAGTCAGTTCACTTAGGATGATATTCTCCAGCTCCATCCATGTTGCTACAAAGAACATTATTTCATTCTTTTTTTATGACTATGTAGTGTTCCACGGTGTGTGAATATACCACATTTCTTTATCCATACAAATGCTGGTGGGCACTTAGGTTGGTTCTGTGATTTTGCTATTGAGAATAGTGCTATAATGAACATATGAGTACAGTTATCTTTTTTTATATATTGATTTATTTTCCTTTGGGTAGATCCTGAGAGTGGGATTGCTGGGGAAAATGGTAATTCATTTTTTGTCTCTTTGAAAAATCTCCATGCTGTTTTCCATAGTGGTTGAACTAGTTTGCAACCGCACCAGCAGTGGATGAGCATTCTCTTTTCTCCGCAGCCGTGTCAACATCTCTTGTTCTTTGACTTTCTATTAATGGCCATTCTGACTGGTGGGAAGGGATATCTCATTGTGGTTCTAATTTGTATTTCTCTGATGATTATTGATGTCGAGCATTTTTTCATATATTTGTTGGCCGATTGTGTGTCTTCTTTTGAGAAGGGTCTTTTCATGTCCTTTGCTTTCTGGCAGTACTTTTAGGAAAAAATTCAGAGAGGAGCTTAAGGTAGTGATTCAATCAATTGAAGGAGGAGAATGTGAAATAGACAGTTTAGGAACACCTCCTCCTTTAACAGCACCTCCTTGGCCTTTATGTATAAATATAAGAAGCACAAATGCTAATGATAAATTCAGGAGCATTGCCTCTGAAAGTGGCAAACAATAATGGTAAGAAGTAATTATAGGGTTTCTGCCCAATGGAACACATTATGCAAGAAGCGTTAAATGAAGAATTTGTACCCTTCAAACACATCCTCCCTCTCTCTCTCTCTCTTAATACAGAAAAGTGCAGAGAGTTATATACCAAGCACTCATGGACCACTCCCTGGGATTAATAAATATTAACATTATGTCATGTCATATTAACATTATGTCTCCAATTTGTTTTTAGATGAAAGAAATAAGGTATTTCTGATAAATGCACTGTTTGTTCTTCTCCCTCCCTCTTCAGAAGAAGCCACTCTTTGGATTTGGTGTGCTTCCTGTCACCAGGCATATCATCGTTAAGGTGATCTACTTTTTTTACAGGAGCCATCCTTTTTACAGATGATTTTATGGCTTTATGATAGGTGCTATAAAACAAACTAGCTGACTGCAGCAACCTTGCTGAACTGACTCTCTTGCTGGTAACTACTTCTTGACACATGGATTAGAAACCCTGTGTATTTCCCATATGTGGTCATGCTGTGTTAATTTTTAATTATGTGTTTTATGGAATGACAGAGACAATTATAATTAATTTATGACTTTTTGGTTTCTTTTTTCCTTAACATTTGAAATCAAAAGTCACAGATAATTTCTAGGGTTATGGATGAAACTGGCTTAGTTGTGATGTTTCCCTAGAAGTATTCCTTAAGGGGGAAATATCAAGCCTGTGGGGAGTAAATATCTTGTACACATTGTCTTGCCTCCTTCCAACATGTGAAGTGAAAATGAGTAATTAATCATTCACGTCTACTGTGGACCTAACCTATCCTTGACTCTAGTTTCGTATAGCTGCTGCCTAGAGCAAATGTTCTGAGGTGACCTTTAAAAATGGAAAATCTTGATCTCAGAGTGCCCCAGGGTTCTGTCTGGAGCCCACTTGCAGTCTTACCTGACCTGCTTCTCAACTTGGAATTGTGCATTAGAAACATCTGGGGAGAGCCGGGCTCGGTGTCTCAGCCTGTAATCCCGCACTTTGGGAGGCTGAGGTGAGTGGATTGCCGAGACCGTGGGTTCGAGACCCGCCTGGGTAACTTGGAAAGACCTCATCTCTACAATAAATCAAAAAATTAGCCAGGCGTGATAGTGTGTGCCTGTAATTCCAGCTACGTGGAAGGCTGAGGCGGAAGGATCGCCGGAGTCCAGCAGGTCGAGGCTGCGGTGGCCGGGAGCGGCCACTGCACTCTAGTCTGGGCAACAGAGTGAGATGCCAACTCAAAAAAAAAAAAAAAGAAGAAAGAAATATCTGGAGAGGCCGGGCATGGTGGCTCAAGCCTGTAATCCTAACATTTTGGGAGGCTAAGGCGAGAGGATTGCCTGAGCCTGCAGGTTTGAAACCAGCCTGGGAAACATGGTGAGACTGTCTCTACAATAAATAAAAAAATTAGCAGGGCGTGGTAGCACGTGCCTGTAGTTCTGGCTACTTGGAAGGCTGAGGCGGAAGGATTGCCTGAGCCCAGCAGGTCGACACTGGGGTGGCCTTGTGTGTGCCATTACACTCCATCCTGGGCGAGGGAGTGAGACTCTGACTCAAAAAAAAAAAAAAAAAAAAAGTTCGCTCTGAAGAGGTATGACTTGAACTAAGAGATTAAAGTGTTTCCTACAGAGGGAACAGCAAGTGCTCTTGAGCTTGGGAAGCATTTGGCAAACTCAAAAACCTAGAGGAAATCCAGGATGCTGAATGCTTTCAATCCGTGCTTCTCAAGGTAGCACCAGGAGAGCCTAAGGAACCACTGATGCTTGAGTCAGCCCCTCAGAGAGTCTGAGGTAATTGTCATTGCACCATGAGGAGTTCTCCAGGTTCCCCAGGGTTTTGTTTTCTTTGTTCTGTTTTTTGAGAAAGAGTCTCACTCTATTGCCCAGGCTGGAGTGCTGGAGTACACAGCAGTGCGATCATAGTTCATTGCAGCCTTCAACTCATGGACTTAAATGATCCTTCTTCTTCAGCCTCCTGAGTAGCTGGGGCTACAGAAACATGAGAGAGATGAAAGAGGATATCACGTCTTCCATGATTAGGGAGCACTTGCCTACCCCTCCACTCAGTGCTGACGACTGTACTTTTTCCTCCCGAACCTCCATGCTCTCCTCGGTTTAAACACGGAGATAGAACAGTGAGTGGAATGGAGAGAGAAAGGAGAGGTAATGAGCAGGAAGTCTTCCTGACCTGCCTTACCTATTTCACCCTCTCTTTTGGGACTCAGTGCTGAGAGTTTTCAGCTCGGTCATACATAGAGGAGTTCCTTGAACGTAACACATCACTCACATTACTCACACCTTGCCACTGAGACCTTCCTAACTCACTGTCGATGGGTGGGCAGCGGGTTTTGTAGCTGAAGGTTGGAGCGGTGTGGCTTTATTTCACTCAGTTGGCTTGCCGAGGGCAGCCTCCCTTCCTGAGTGTACTGCGGTGAATTCCCTCATCATGGTAGACCCCATGTGAGTTTCAGAAAAAGATCCTAAAATTTGGAGTAGCTGTTCTTCAGTGGATCAGTTTCAAAGTGCTTGACTGATAGAGATTAAAATGCCTCACTTTGACGGGTTCCCACCTTATACAGGGGAGTGGTGGTTAGGGAGGGGAGGGGTTATGCTCTGGTTCTAAGAAGGAAGGAAGGCTACTGGATGCTGAATTTACTAGAATGCTCTATCACTCGGATATATGTGCTAGACACATTCCTTTGAATTAGGACCCATTTGCATAATTTGACCGTTAAAGCCAAAATAAAATAGGGTAATGTGACCGGTTACTTTGACCTAAGGACCAAATTGAACCTCTTTCCTCTGGTTCTACCTATTTCCCCCCTCCTTATACCTGTCTTTATTCCTTTCTCTGCTCAGCTTATCCTTTCTTATTATGGAATGATGGAGTATTTTTGCTGTCTGTATCTAATATTTTAAGATTTTTTGAATTTAAAAAAGCATATCAACACATTATATTTGTCTAGTTCACCATTATTGATTTTGTATGTGGCTCTCGAGGAAATGATTACACCTTGATTTGCCTGGGATGGTCTGTTTGTGTCAGTGGCCTCAGGATAATTATTAATATGACTTCTTTTACTGTTAGTCATGTACTGGTTTGTATGGTAAATTGTAGAGCACCCCTACTCCAGCAAGAATTTCTCCCCAACTCCTCACTTTTTTTTTTTTTTTTGAGTTGGAGTCTCACTCCATCACCCAGGCTGGATTGCAGTGGTGCTCTCAAGGCCACCGCAGCCTCAAGGCTCAGGCAATCCTTCTGCCTCAGCTTTCTAAGCAGCTGGAGCTACAGATGCATGCCACCATGCCCGGCTAGTTTTTGTGATTTATTGTAGAGACAAGGTCTCACCAAGTTGCCCAGACTGGTCTCGAACCCCTCGGACCCAGGCAATCCTCTCATCTCGGCTTCCCAAAGTGCTGGGATTACAGACTAAGCCACCATGCCTGGCCACTCCTCACTTTTGATCAATGACTCTTTAAGTAAAAATGGCTGCCATTTCTGATCCTGTGTTACTCACATGCAATGCTGCATAGACTGCATAGCGAGATCGAAAATAATTGGTAAAGAGGTTGGGTACTGGTTTTATTGGAACCCTTAGTTCAGGGAGCTGTTAATTGGGATTTAAAAGTTGTAATTTGTTATGCTTAATTATACAGTACTTTTGGACATAGAACCACTTGATCTGCCAATTAACCAAGAATGTCCTGGCTTTAGCACCAGTATTTCCATGGACACTGTTGGTGTTTTCAAATCCTGTTTAACCTCATGTTATTTTTGTCTTGCACTGCCTTCTGGATTTACCTGATGTGGATGATCTTGGAGAATAAATCAGAAAGGCAGTAGCTTCCTACTAGATGGACCCCTGGGTGCTGATAAGAGTTTACCCTGGCCTCCTTCCCTCCCCTGTCTCAAAGATAAGATGCTAGGGAAGGAAGTGAGGACCCCCACAATGTCTGGGGCTTTCATACCCTTTGGGAGGCTCTTGACCCCAGACACCCCTGCTGCCCCAGTGCCCACATTTATTATTGCTGTTTACTCTTTCCTTAAGGAAATGATTAGAGAGGTTCTTTGTGATGTTTTGTGGACTTCGGACTAGGAAGAGGCATTCATGATTCAGTGCCTTCCAGTGTCTGATTCTAGCACCTGCGTTTTGCAGCTCCTTGATGGCCTGGGCTGCTGTGGCCCCACTGCTTCCTTAGGCCGTCCCAGCCTTGACCGCAGTTTTCCTTTTAGGAAGTAATGCTTCCTTTGAGGATGTGGAGGAAATTCTGCTTGTGACAACACAAATACAGATTGGGTCTGGCTTCAGTTCATACACCATAAGGACAATGACTCTGCCCTTTTGTAAAATTCCTTTAGAGCATGAAACAGAATGCTCCCTAACCTAAAAGAATTAGATATTACCTTGGGGAAGGCTTGTTGGGTTCGTCGACAAAGGAAGAAGGTCATAAATAACAGTCCCCCAGTTGTAATTCCTGTATGCTGTTAACTTTGTAAGGGCCCTGTATGATTGGGAGATGGAGAAATCTATTTTTATTTTACATTATTAGTTTTCTGTGTTTATTTGCAACTACTGCACCACTAGATTTTCTTGCTTTTATCCTCATGTGGGAGGTGAGGTTATGGGATCCAGATATTCAAGTAGTACAAGGTAATTGAAAACAATCAAGGAAATGAAAGACTGGGAAAAAAATCAGTTGTGTCCTGTCATTCAGTTATTCAGTATTCATTACTGTCAACATTTTGTAATTTTAAAAAGCTTTTATATTTGTATTTCTATAGTAAATATGTAATAATCACACATAATATAAAATTTTTGAAAAATTGACATCAAATTTTTTCCCTGGATTTTTAAATTTAGCATATGAGCTTTTTCTTTTTAATAATACCTCAAAAAAATTTGGAGTGAATGGATTAATAACAAATGCATTAGAGAGTAATTTTGAGCTTTTAAATTATATTCAATTTTCCCTGAGTCAATAGAATTCTTGTATATGCCTTTGCGTAAGTAGTTAAGTTGTCCTTGTTAGATTTTAAGAGGTAGAATTGCTGATTTACCTTTCTATTTGTCCCACAATTTTATTGAGGTATAATTGACAGATATATATATCCTAACCCTAACCCTAATTATTATATATATATTTTAGGTGTACTACACACACACACACACACACACACACACACACACACACACACACACACACACACATTTAAAGGTGATGTTTAATATACATTGTGAAATGATTACCACACTTAAATTAGTTAATGCTTCTATCTCCTCACATAGTACTTTTTTGGGGGGTGAGAATACTTAAGATCCACTCTCTTAGCAAATTTCAAGCGTGCAATACATTTGTTAACAATAGTCACCATGCTGTAGGTCTCAAACTTGTTCATCTGATAATGGAAAGTGTGTACCCTTGGAACAAAACCTCTCCATTTCCTCCACACTCTGGTCTTACCTGGTAACCACCCTTAAACTCTTTGTTTCTTTGAGTTCAATTTTTTGAAACTCCACATCAAAGTGAGACTGTGGTGTTTATCTTTCTGTGTCTGACTTGTTTCACTTAGCAAAATGTCCTCCAAGTTATCCATGTTGTCACAAATAGAAGGATTTCCTTCTTTTTTAAGGCTGAGTAATATTCCATTGTATGTATGTATCACATTTTCTTTATCTATTTATCTACCCATGGATATTTAAGTTGGTCCATATCTTAGCTATTGTGGATAATGCTGCAGTGAACATAGATGTGCAGATTTTTTTTTGAGAAAGTGATTTTATTTCTTTAGATATATGTTCAGAAGTGAAATTGCTGGACCATATGGTCGTGTTTCATTTCATTTCATTTTTATGGCAACTCCATGCTGTTTTCCACAATGGTTATACCAGTCTACGTTCCTACCAACAATGTATAAGGGTTCCCTTTTCTCCAAGTCCTCGACAACACGTTTTTTTTTTTTTTTTGAGTTGGAGTCTCACTCCGTCACCCAGGCTGGAGTGCAGTGGCATGCTCATGGCCACCCCGGTGTCGACCTGCTGGACTCAGGCTATCATTTGGCCTCACCTTTCCAAGTAACCGCTACCATGCCCGGTTAATTTTTTGATTTATTGTAGAGATGAGGTCTTGCCAAGTTGCCCAGGCTGTTCTTGAACCTGTGGGCTTAGGCAGTCCCTTCACCTCAGTCTCTCAAAGTGCTGGGATTACAGGCTTAAGCCACCGCGCCCAGCCGACAAAACTTTTTATCTTTTGAATTTTTAATAATAGCCATCCTAACATGACAATTACAGAAAGAGATGGAAACATGGGAACACAGATTGCTTTAAGTTCAATTAATTATAGTGCAGGTGTCTTTATATATACCCACAGACATAATCCGTGGGTCCCACAGTCTGTGCTCCCTAATTAATAGTGAGGAAGTCTTTGTTATATAGTCCATATACTGTCATATTTCCATCTATAAAAAATTGACAATAATATAAAACACTGTATGATACATGCCATCATGAGATGCGGAAAAGGAAGATGATTGACCTGATTCTGTAGATATGCAAGATCATCAGGCCAGGTTTTTACATAAGGAAGGACGCCATGGCAGCACATTATATTGCCTTGCTAACCTCAAGTCAGAGTCAAGTTGAAAGCAAACTCGTGAGTGCTGTTTAATAATATCACACACTTGGAAGTAGGATGTTAAGTTCTAGGTCCAAATCTGTAGTAAACGATTGCTATAACTAAAAAACAAAGGATAACATCTTTGTGCTTTATATCTTATCTTAAAGTGGGAAATAATACCTACCTAAGTTTTAAAAAATTATGGTGAAATATACTTAATGTAAATTTTACCATGTTAACAATTTTTAAGTGTACAGTTCAGGAACAGTAAGTACATTCACACTGTTGTGCAACCATCACTGCCATCCATTTCCAGAACTCTTTATCTTGTAACATAAAAAATGTGAAACATGAAATTCTGGACTCATTAAACAATAACTCCCTTTTTCTCTTCCCTCCGCCCCTGGCAACCATCATTCTACTTTCTGTCTCTAAGAATTTGATTGTTCTAGGTATCTCATATAGGTGGAATCATACAATATTTTCCCTCTTGTGACTGACTTATTTCACTTAGGACAACATCTCACGGTTCATTCATATATCAGAATTTTCTTCATTTTTAAGACTGGATAATATTTCATTGTAGTTATCTACCATATTTTGTTTATCCATCCATTCATTCATGGACACTTGAGTTGTTTCCACCTTTTGGCTATTGTGAGTAGCACTGTTATGAGTGTACAAATACCTCTTTAAGACCCTGTTTGCAATTCTTTTTGGTGTACAGTTGGCCTTCTGTATCTGCAGGTTCCAATCTGCAGATTCAACCAACCTCACATCAAAAATATTTGGGAAAAAAACAATAAAAATAAAAAATACAAAAATAAGAATAATACAAATAAGAATAACCCAGTATTACAACTGTTAATATTTACAGAACATTTATATTATATTCGGTAGTATATAATCTAGAGATAATTTAAAGTATATGAAAGATGTGTGTAGATCATATACAAATGCTTTGTTTTGTTTAATGTATTTTATTTTAAAGATGTAGGGTACAATTCAGGATTAGGTATACAAGTGGTCAGCGTATAAATAATGTTTGGACCTTCCTTTGGTACCCACTTTGCCTTGTTTGAGATCAGGTACTCTTATTAATGTTATGTGCCCTTCCTCCTTCCCTGACAGTTTCCAGCTACTGCCCATGCCTTTTTTTTATAGTATTATGGTAAATGTTCAGGGTCCACTTATGCGTGAGAACATGTGGTACTTTGTTCTTTGTTTCTGTGATGCTACACTATTTTATGAGACTTGACCATTTTGGGATTTTGGTGTCCAATGTGGTGAGGGAGAGGGGGTTCCTAAAACCAATCCTCCATGGATAACAAGGGACAACCATATACCCAGAAGTGGAATTCTGGATCCTATGGTCAGCCAATGTTTAATTCTCTGAGGAATAGCCAGCAGCTGTGGCATTTTACATTCCTACCAGCAATTCACAAGAGTTCTGATTTTTTTACATTCTTGCCCACATTTGTTATTTTATCTATCGATCTATTTACTTGTTATCTATCTATCTATCTGTTTATTTATTTATTTTAACCATTCTAATAAGTGTGAGATACGTAAGTTTTAAACCAGTATCAACAGTGCCTCCAGGTGAACTTCTTTGAGGATCACTGTTGTTCTGCTTAATTCTTGTATCTTCTCGGGCAAGTTACTTAGCCTGTGAGCCTCAGTGTCCTCTTCTGTACAATGTAAATGTCCGTATGGAAGGATTGTATGGATATTGATGAGATCATGCCCTATGCTCTGTGCTCATTCAAGTATTGATTTTATTGCTCTGGAAAAGTTAAAACATGGACAAGTGTACATTCTTGTGAATATTCTCATTGTTTCTAGCTGTTGATTTCCTTCCATGTCCTAACCCCAGACATAATGTTTGCAAAGCGTTGCGGTGGTAGAAGCATTGGGTTTGGAGCCAGAAAGCATGGAACTGAAATCCAGCTTTCTGACTTTCTAGTTGACAGACCTTGGTCAAATTTTGGGGTCTTATTATTATTATTTTTAATCTATGTAAAGGGCATATGGACGGGCACCTTGTGGGAACTTTCCATTCATTCTTCAGCCCCCTGCAGTTTGGAGCTTCCCTGAATATGACTCTGACCCTTTCCCCATGACTTTCTAGTTGTCACATCTGGGGACATGCTGGGCCTCCAACTTCCTGGACTTTTAGGCAGCATTTCAGAGTTTATTTCTCTATTCTTGATCTTCCTCCTTGCTTCCTTGGACACCATTTCCTTTTGATTTTCCTTCTCCTTGAGCTAGCTCTCCTTCTCTATCCTATTTCTCATCCTCTTCTAATTTTCCTCACTCTCTCTGGATGGGATATCCACCCACCACATCTTTTCTGATGGCCTTCTCATCTGTATTTCTAGAACTTTTAAAATGAACTTCAGAATCCCCCTTAACACTGCCTTGAGGGCTCTTAACATCCATATCTGGCAGTGAGATCATCACCTTCCATCTTGCTCAGCCTCAGCAGAGGCCCTGAAGCAGCTGAGCCCACATCATGGCACCTGATAGGTGACCCTTACAGGGAAGCTCTGGGTCACTCACTCTCTCACTCCTCTACTAGCTCTCAGTCTAGTCTCTAGATTTTGCTGGCCACTAATCTTGCTCTTATGTTCTAGATTTGCTGGTCCTGGGATTTGGTGCCCAGTCATCTTGCAGGGGGTCTGGCCTGATCTCTGCCGAGTGCTCATGTGATTGGCTGTTCAGTATGGACCTTCTTCCTGCCCTATGCTGTTCTTCTGCCTGAATTCTGTCATGGTGACAGTCCTAACATTCGTCTTTTGCCAAGGCCATAGACCTAGGTGTCATTCTGGACCCCTCCTAGTCTTTCTCCCTGTGTCCTGCAGCTAAAGGTCACAAAGACTGAAACTGTTTCTCCATGTCTCCCAAGTCCCTTTTCCTCATTTTCACCAGCATTTTTCTTTTTCAGGCCATGGTCATGTCTCCAAATTGCTCTTGCCTTAGCCCCTTGTCTGGTCCCTCTGTCCCTATTCTTGTCTCTTCCTGGCTGTCCTCTACCCTGTGGCTAGATCCAACAATGCTGTCCCCTACTGGAAACTCACGCTTCTCTTTGCTTATGGGAATAGAGGAGGAATTCCTATGGGTGGCACACACATCTGCCATCTCTCCGTACCATCCTCACTTACTGCCTCACAAGCTCTCACTCTTCGCTTTTGAGTTACACCAGATCACTCGGGTTGCTTTTCATGCTGATGTTCATTGGCATGCACTATTTTCGTCTTGGAAGGCTCTGTGTGCAACTTGATTTCCTGGGAAATGCCCACACATCGTGTAAGATTCAGCTCCATCAGAAGCTTTTCTGTAATAATGAGAGCAGCCAATGCTTGTGTGCGCTTCCTGCATGCTGGCCACTATTGTAGATGTTCCCATGAACTAACGTGCTGTGTCCTCACAACTCTCTAGGTAAGCATCATTATGATGACTCTCATTTTACAGTTGGGAAACCGAGGCATAGAGAAGTTAAATGTCTTGCACAGAGTCACACAGGTAGCAAGGGACAAACGGGTGTGAAACGGGACAGCCTCATTCTAGAGCGTGGACTCTTACCCACTGCAGCAACTGTGGTTTGTCAGACAGAGGCACCACTTCCTCTTTGTGCTGTCCCGTCCCCACATGACATGATATACAGTGGATGGTTTTTAATGTGTGAACACTTGCAATCAATCTGATGATAGGGAACACTAGCTTTGAACCCCAATAAAGTGAAATGTATTCTCTTTCAAAATAATTCCATTCTTCCTCATTAGTTGACCTATAAGATTTTCTACTCAATTGTTGCTCCTGAATTTTGAAATTTCATCAATAACAAGTCATTTGCTCTCTTGTTATGTAAGTATCTACATAGTATCCTGGATTCTGCCTCCTGACCTGCAAAGCTTAAAATATTTGTTCTCTGGCCTTTCGCTAGAAAAGTTTGCTGACCTTTGCTTTAAAGGGCTATTTAAATAATAACATTACTGTTATCACTGTAATGTATGGTGACAGAGTGGGGTATCCAAAAAATGTAAAATGTTTTGGTTATGCTTGTCTATTACTGGATGATATTTGGGAAACCCGCGGTACAGTAAATGCCTAACAAATGTTATTTTTCTCTTTCCTGTTACTAGCTCTAATTTAGTGAAATGAGGAGTTAGTTGGTTTCATTATCTTGCTGTATCACAAGATACTGCAGTGATGTTTAGAACAAATTGTCTAAAATGTAAGTTAGAGCCTGGGCAACATAGCAAGACCCTGTCTACAAAACCATTAAAAAAATTGTCTGGACACAGTGGCATGTGTGTAGTTACAGCTACTTGGGAGGCTTGTGCCCAGGAGTTTGAGGCTGCGGTGAGCTAAGATTGTGCCTCTGTACTCCAGTCTGAGCGACAGAGTGAGACCCTATCCACTCCCCCCAAAACATTGTAAGTTGGGTTGGGGATAGAATCTTTTTCTTATTGCTAGATTCCAAAAGTCCTGATGACAGTGACCCAGAATGCAGGATATATAATTATTCATGATGACATGGATAAAAGCAAAACTCAGCAGTAGCCATAAGCAATCCTGTCTACACATTAAAAAAAAAAAAAGACTGTTTGTAGGACTATGTCTACATATATGTTTTTTACTCTTGGATCTTTAAAGTCTTTAAAAATTTATATTCAGAGTGTTTTCCTGTTCATTTTTCATTTTATTAGAAAGGAACTATAAATAAAGCTTAACAATACCATCGTTTTTCATTAGCTCTAATGACTTTGTGACAGCGTGAAAGCCCATGAAGGGTAGTGTTTGATTTGTTTTTCTTCTTCAAATGCTGTTAGGCTAGATCATTTAGGAATATTACAAAATCTTCTTTACTGAAGGAAAATGCTTTTTACTCCAATTTTTTGAAAAAACATGTGCATGACATCATGTGAAACCTTAGTAACTTTTGGAGGCTGTTCTAAATCATCACGTTCCTTTGTCTTGACATTGTTGTTTTTCTCTTAAATTTACACTCTCTGCCCCAAACTGCAATGTAGCCTCCAAAATTTTAGGAATCTAAAAGACAGTGTTTTTTCTTTTTCTCATCATGCTTTAATTTTACCTTGAATTACAATATACATTTCTTAGGTTATTTTTCTAGAGTCAATTGCACAGTCATTTCAACTGGAGCATTTTAGGCCTAGAAGGGATCTTTGACATTATTTAGTGTACCTCCTTGTTTCACAAGGAAGCAACGGAGGCCAGAAGAGAGGTTGTGAAATACATTCTAACCACACAATTTGTTAGTGGCAGAGCAGAGACCAGAACCAAGACTAAACCCACATGCTAAAATTTGCTAGTTCAATTTCCCCCCTTATAGGTTTTTGGAGATGAAACCATCCAGAAACTTGTGTGGGAAGACATAAGAAATGTCCAAGTTTTTATTGTTGCCATTAAGGAATGGTGATTTAAATTATTTCCAATTCTGTAGAAGCTTGAAATTAAGTTAGTGGTTTCAGGAAAATAATAACAGTATATTCTGAAAATGCACTGAATTTCACTTTGTTATAAAATGATATAAAAAGATTTTGTTGGGATTTAACATCACTATGGACAATGTTGGGTGCTGGTAAAATACTAGACTTTCCTGGCATCCAAATATAAAGTGAGCAAAGGAAGATCAAGCTATCAATGGGGGACCTGTGCCAGCCTGTGGGCCTCTCAGTGTTGGTCTTGGGGGCTTGTTGCATGGCAGGAGTCTTAGCTATTTTGTAGACATGGGGCCTCTGTGTGCCTTCTTTGCTGGACAGGCAGCCTGGCACAAACTCTTGGAGACCTCATGCATTTGTGCAGTAGATCATTTTAGAAAAATGACCTCAAGTCTGTGCCTGTTTCTTTTCTTCTTTTTATTGATGTGCTTTTCCTTCAGGTAAACTGCTTGCATTTTCTTAAGGGCAAACTGGGAGTGACTGAGCAACTAAAGTAGGGTTCAGAAGCTTATATGAAGGTAGTTGATAATTTCTAGAAGTTAACTTAGCATTTAAGGGAACCCAGGCCCTTTCCTATTCTAGAAGATCTTATAGGCACTAACTGAATCTTTCCAAAAGTTATAGTGAAGTACACAACACGTATAAATATAGTGCTTGTATGCCGGGAACAGTCATTGCTTTTGCCAGTCCTGGCTCTAATCCCAAGTCAGCAACACTATAATCTTCATTATTCATTATGTGTAGTTGTCTCTATTTTTTTTTAACTCTTTAACTTTTTGAAAAATTAATTAAGAGAGTCGAGCTTTCTGAGGTTGTTTGTTAAGGATAATTCTACGATTTCTTTTGGAATGCAAAACTTCGAATGGGGGCAAATCTCTCTACAAAACAAGCAGAATCAAGGGAGGACTGTCATTATACTGTACTTACTACACTTATGTGGGTAGTTGCCAACAGCATAATCATTTTCTGGAACACTGTGTTCTCACTTTAGTTTATACATCTGCTGTATCTTTGGAGCCAAAAGGAAGTGGAAAGTTGTGAAAATATCAGGTGAGTTTAGGGCCAGTTAGATAGTTATTTCAAGCCACATGTTTTCTTTTGCCTGATTAACTTAAATAGTCACTAAATGGTATCATATATGGTTGCTCTGGGAAAAGCTTTAAGTGTAAGATATTTATTGAGAACCTCAGTGTGAGTTCAAGGAGGGGCAGGTGACAGATACCATTAGAGACTGACTGGTCCCGGGAGAGCAGGAGTTAGATGGGCTTTGAGTTTGAGTGGTCAGAGCTTGGGCTAGCATCACGGCATAGTTACGTGGGCTGGTATCAAAACTAGTTGATCACAAACAGGTAGGAACTAAAGATATGTATGTGAACAGGGGCTCCTCCATAAAAGACAGGTCCAGGGAGAGTCTTGGATAGGAGGGTGAATGATTTGGGTAGGCATCAGGTAAGGCATGATCAAGATTGAAGATGTGAGAGGAGGCTGCATTAGTCATGACCCATGCAATAAAAATGGAAGCACTATAATATGAGGACTTAATGACAAAGATCATTGGAAGATCTGAAAAACCAAACAGGGGTGATAATGTCACTCAGAGGGTAACAATAGTAGGAAATCACTCCTACCACAAAGGCTGGTGGAATAAAGAGAAGGGGTGGTGGTCAAGAACTGAATCCACATGGAGGTGCCCAGAAGCAGCTGATACCATGGAAGGATAGCCTATCTGGTGGGACAAAGCCACTGCTGGAGATACCATCTAAAACAGAGAGAGGAAGGGGAGGAAGTACTCTGGCTTCTTCCTTCTTTTCATCCTCCTGTCTTCCACCTAAACCCAGCTGGAGCCAGTTGACAAGTCTGGAAAAGGTAGTTTGCAGGTGAAGCTCAGGGAATGACCAAAGAGCAAACAGGCACATGATAGACACAAGACTGGTCAGGGATGGAGAGAGCCTCCTGCCGGTGTGCTGATGGGAGGTGATGGCCTAATGCAGCCTACTGGGGTAGCAGAGCAAGCCTTCAAGAATGCCAAAGAACCCAGAACATCAGACATGACTTACATTCCCAGCTTGTACTAGTGCCCTCATCTGCCCTAGGGCCCTTCCTATGTCAGGCAGTGATGCTGCTTCTCTAGACATTGGAAGCTTAGCCAGATCTAGGCCTCTGTCAGATTCCTACCACCATGACTGGTCTCGGCAGCTAGTCTTTTAACTAGGGCTTCATAAAACCCTCTTTAAATGGTGGAAGCTTTCTGGGTGAACGATGGAAAATTCCATCACAATGAATATGAAATAAAGCTCTGTACCAAAAAAAGCTCAGTTTATGCCTTTATGTCCTGGATGGCCACAGAAGTAGCAGACTTATGAGTTAGTCATATAAATTCTCAGCCATGAATTTGAGCATCTTCTGGTCCATGTCCCCATTCCTGTCACTCTATGTAGAAAAATTGCCATTTGAGTCACCCCTATCATCATTATCACCACCTTTGCCACGATCACAGACACTGCACACACTACACGTAGAACATTGTGTTAGCTGCATTGCAGAGATGGGATGAGGAAAACTGAGTTCAGCTCTTTGTAACAATGATAACTATGCAACCTTTTCTTTCTTTTCTTTTTTTTTTTTTGGTAGAGACGGGATCTTGCTCTGTTACCCAGGCTGGAGCGCAGTGGTACGATCATAGCTTACTACGACCTCAAACTCCTGGCCTCAAGCCACGCTCCTGCTTCAGCCTCCTAGTAATTGGGACTACAGGTGTGCTGGCTGATCTTTTACTTTTTTTTACAGAGATGGGGGTCTTGCTATGTGGCCCAGGCTGTTCTCAAACTCCTGACCTCAAGTGATCCTCTAGCCTAAACCTCCCAAACTGCTGGGATTACAGGCATGAGCCACCGTGTCTGGCCTGTTCTCAAACTTTAATGTGAATCAGAAGCACCTGATTCACACTGAAGTCTTCCCTTTCCATTTCTGATTTAGTAAGTCAGGGGTGGGACCTGGAAATTCCTCACTCGCTTCCAGATGGTGCTGATGCAACCAGTCCAGGGGCAGACTTCGAGAATTCCTGCATTAGTGTGTTTGCTCTTAACAATATTCTGGACAGGTTTGATTAGGTTTATCCTACAACAGAGGAACTTAAGTCACTAGATCATGGCCATTTAGCTAGGAAGCAGCTGTGGGGGGCTTTTGACCGGGTCAGATGTTGTTGTCTGTGCATGATAGACAGGCCTGGACCATCAGGACTGGAGAGACACAGGGCTGGATAGCACCCCCCTCTGTGGTTCAGGATATTGTGAAATTTGTAGTTTGGTCTAACAGTCATAGGGAATGTCTTTCTGAAATTTATTCTGTGGTGAAAGCAAACTGGTGGGTTACATTTTTAAAGAAATTGGGCCCTGTTTGGTTAGTGGCCATTTGCCTTTTGGTATAAATGCCCCTGTCAGCTGAGCTGGTTGTGTTGTCAGAAGCAGTGTTGTCAGAAGCCCCACTCAGCAGCTGTGAGGGAGAGACCCTGTGCATGGTGGGCTAAACTCTGTGTGGGGACTTTTCACGGACCTGCCTGGATACTACCATCTACAGCGTAGGTCATTTGCCTCCACACTCGGACCTCTTTTCTTCCCCCTCAGACTGTGGCCTACTGCCTGGAATTTTGTTTCACAATAGACCAAGGAGATTTGTAATAAACCAGTTTCCCACATTGATGGCTGCTGTGGCCATCACCTGCTACCTTCACAGAGTAGTGATTCTTTTCCTTATCATTAATCTCAGACATTCTACCAACAAACTCTACCCAATTTCCCAAATTATCCATTGAACAAAACAGTCCAAAGGAAGACATATGGCTTGGAGGATCAAAAGGGGGAATAGTGTGCATGACACACCACCTTCTTCCTTACTGGATTTAAATCACAGATTAATTATTAATTCAGAGTATCTTTATTGTTCCAGCTGCAAACTGCAAATGTGAATTCCAGCCATGTTTTTTTAAACATGATCAAGCAAATTTGAATCTTTCGTGTGGTTTATTACAAATGGGCTTTGCTTATAGAGGAAAAAATCTGTTTTATATATGGTTTCTATTTTTTCATTTTGGTAAGTAGAAACCAAATTCTGAGTTAGGAGAAATGTGAATTATTGCACTATTTAATAGTTCAATATCTCACACTTGCAGTAGCTTTTTATCATTTTTTTCTTTACAAAAACAGAGAGTTAAGACCCAAAGTAGAGAAATCTGTGTCCTAAGATCAGAATTAGATTAGAGAAATTGATGAATTTATAATAATATAGAGAATTAATCTGGATAATGAAGATTTAAAAATAGTTTTTCTTAGCTATAAATACAGTTAATGATGTCTCCTAGAAGGAAAAGCGGTAAAATTCTATTTTCCGTTATTTTGGAAATTGATTCTAAGAATATTCATATATTATTTGCCCAATCAATATTAGGGAATATATTAGAAAACAACTCCTTGCAACCTTTTTTTCAAAACACAGTTTTATTTAGATTTTGACAAATTTATATCTGCAGTTTTTCAGTTGTCTTTAAAATATAGTACTGTATTTGATATGTGGGTTTTGTTAAAAACAAAATTTCAACAAATTTATTTGAAAGATAATTGGCTTTAGTTATGAGTGATTCATAAATTGGGCAGCATTTCATCTAAAGATTTAGAAAAGGTGCTCTGTCAGGCATTGGCAGAATAATTGGTTTTTATAGGTAGCTTGAGCAGGAACATGAAAACAGCATAATACAAGAAGCAGATTGGTTAATATCAGAATGCTTCAGGTCACTTTCCTTGTCGGGGTTAAAGCAGAGGGAACTTCTTTATCATGTTGGCTAAAATTCGCCTGTCTGAGGAGTTAACTCTTAGCTCTCTCCTGATTTCTTGAAAGGTAAACAACTTAGTTTGGGTTTGGTGACTTGGAACTTGAGCAGGAGTGACTTTTAGTCTTATCTATTGGGTCCTAGTGCAAAAGCTCAGTCCAAATCAATGGCCTCCCAAACATCTTATTTAATGGTTTAATACATAAGAAATTCTCACCATATTGCTCTTTCTTTTTTCTTTTTTTCCCTCTTCTCCTCTCTTCTCTTTTCTTTTCTTTCTTTCTTTCTTTTTTTTTTGATATAGTCTCACTCTGTCATCCAGGCTGGAGTGCAGTGGTACAATCCTAACTCACTGCAACCTTGACTTTCTGGGTTCAAGCGATCCTTCTGCCTCAACCTCTTGAATAGCTGGGACTACAGGTGTGCACCACATCATCCCTAGCTAATTATTGTATTTTTTTCTTTTGTAGAGATGAGGTCTCACAGTGTTGCCTAGGTTAGTCTTGAACTCCTGGGCTCAAGCAATTATCCTGCCTTGGCCTTCCAAAGTGCTGGGATCACAGGCATGAGCCACCATGCCCACCCTCATCATTTTTCTTTTAGAATTTTCAAGTAAGCCAGAGTCTTTTATAGTCCTGTATACCAGTTATTAATTGCTACATAGCAAGCTTCTTCAAAACAGTGTCTCAGAATAACAACAGTCATTTATTGAGTTCAGAAATAGACAACTTGAGCACAGCCTGGCCTGGAAGGTTTATGTTCCATGCAGTGTCAACTGGGATGGACCGACAGAGGGCTAGAGGATTCACTTCCAGGATGGCTACTCATTGGACTGTAGGCTATAATGCTGTCTTTTATTACGTAGCCTTGGGAGTTACATGGCATTTCTTCTGCTGTGTTTTGTTGGTCAATCCCAGATTGTGGGATAGGAAGGAATAGGTGACAGATGAAGAGAAGTGTCAAAAAAATTTGACAACATGTTTTAAGACTGCCACATCTCATTAGGTGCCTCTGATTAACATTTACCTAAGCCAAACGGTGGCTTCTAAATTAAAGACTTGCGATTAATTGTTGATAGGGTGAAGGGGCACTGTTATCCTTAATTACATGGCCTCATTGGAATCAGTATTGGCCCAGTTAGGTGAGTGCTGAGAAGGCTCCATCAAATTTGCACCCTGAGGGAGTCTGGAGGAGCTTGTAGGGGTAGCTGTGTTGGAGTGGTAAGGTTGGAAGTCAGACCGCTGGGTTTGCAGGGATAATTGTAAGATGATGATGTAGAAACAGCAGTTTAGATGACACTTTTAGAATGCTTAGCTGTTGTAATCCCAGAGCTCTGGGAGACTGAGGTGAGAGGATAGTTGAGGCCAGGAGTTGGGAGCAGCCTGGGCAACATAGTGAGACCTCATTTCTAACAACAAAAAAAATTTTTTAATTTTTTTTTGAGTTGGAGTCTCGGGCGATCCTTCCTCCTCAGCCTTCCAAGTAACCAGAATTACAGGTGTGCGCTACCATGCCTGGCTCATTTTAAAATTTACTGTAGAGATGCGATCTCACCATGTTCCCCAGGCTGGTCTGGAACCCTCAGGCTCAGGCAGTCCTCTCTCCTCATTCTCCTAGAGTGCTGGGATTACAGGCTTGAGCCACCGCACCCGGCCTTAAGCCACCGCACCTGGCCTAATTTTTTATTTTAAATCTATGGGGTACAATTCAGGGTTAGGTACACAGATGTTCATTATTCAGGCACCATCATTGATGAGGTGTGTTACCACTCCCCTGGCAGTTTCCTGCTCCTGCCAATCCCACCTGTCCCTTCCCGGCAGTTTCTTGCTACTGCCAATCCTGCCCCTCCAACCTCCCCCTGCAGTTTCCCACTACTGCCAATCGCAGCCTCCCTTCCCCTGAGAGTTTCCTGCTACTGCCAATTCCTTTCTTATGTATTACATTAGTTGTTTGAGGTCCACTTATGAGTGAGAACATGTGGTACTCCGTTCTTTGTTTCTGTGATCATTCGGTAGTATAGACTCTAAATCCATCCAAGTAGCTGCGAAGTTCATCATTTTGTCCTTCTTTATGGCTGCGTAATAGTCCATCATGTACAGGTATCACATTTTTTTAATCCAGTCCTTTTTCGATGGGCAGCACAGTTGGTTCCATGTTTTTGCTATTGTAAATAATGCTTCAGTAAACATGCATGTGCAGATATCTTTTTCATAAAGTGATTTGAGTTTCTCCAGGTATATTCCCAGTAGGGGGGTTGTGGGGTCATATGGGAGGTGGATTTTAGATCTTTTAGGAATCACCACACTGTTTTCCACAGAGGCTGTACTAGTTTACCCTCCCACCAATGGTGTAAAGTGTTCCCTTTTCACCACATCCTCTCCAGCATGCTGTTTTTTTGAGTTGTTGATGATGGCCATCCTGACTGGAGTTAGGTGGTATCTCAGTGTAGTTTTAATTTGCATTTCTTTGATGACTAATGAGGCTGAGCAGTTTTCCATGCATCTGTTGGCTGCTCGTATATCTTCTTTTGAGAAGTGCCTATTCCTATCTTTCGCCCCCTTTGTAATGCTGCTGTTTGTTTTTTTCTTTTACATATTTGAGTTCCTTATAGATCCTAGATGTTAGGCCTTTGTCAGAAATACAGTTGGCAAATATTTTTCCCCACAGGGCCGTCTCCCTGTTCTTTTAATGGTTTCTTTGTCTTTGCAGAAGCTTGTCAGTTTGATGAGGTCCCGCTTGTCTATCTTATTGCTTATGGCATGGGCTCTTGGGGTTTTGATCAGGAATTGGTGGTCAGTTCCAATTTCCATAAGAGTGTCTCCTGCATTTTCTAAGGGTCTAATAGTTTGAGGTTTTACGTTTAGGTCTTTGACCCATTTAGAGTTGATCTTTTTGTAAGTGGATTTTTTTTTTTTAAGAGCATTAGCTGGGTGTGGTGGTGCACATGCCTGTAGTCAGCTACTTATGAGGTGAAAGCTTCACTGAAACCCAGGAGTTCTAGGTTACGTTGAGCCATGATCACACCACTGCATTCCAAACTGGGTGACAGAGCAAGACCCTATCTCTAAAAAAAATATATATTAAAAAGAAAATGCTTAGCTGAGACAAGGAGGAAAAAGGAAAGGAATATAAAATAGCAGGCCAAGAGAGCTTTTGTATTCTTTTCTATTTTTAAAATTTTTTAAAGGCTGGACATATTTATATGGTGAAAGGAAGGGGCCAGTGTAAAGTATAAGGTGGCATTTTTTTCTATTCACTTATCTGACTTAATTTCTCTTCTATACTTTCTTAAGTGCAGGGGTCCTGGCATAGCACCATACACAATAAACATGTGATAAAATTTTTCCATAGAACAAAGGAATTCCACTTGTAGAAAAACATTGTTTATGGCATTGCCACCACCTGTGTGGCCTCTTTCCTTCCCTCTTAGGATGTGGTCCTTTTCCTGCTATTTTAGAATAATAGACCAAGGAGCTTTTTCATAAAATTAATTTCCCATGTTGATGGATGGCTATCCCCGTGACTTCCACATAGGTGTGAATTCTTCTCACCTTAACCTCAAAGACCTCATTCTATCTGTTTCCCCCCAAATTACCCATGGAAGTAATGCAGCCCATAGGAAGACCTTGGGCTTAGAGGATTTCGAGAAGGCCCTACCATGGCCCCTGGGACCAAATGATGATCTAGTTAGATAGCTGTTTTCCCTGAGAGCATCACCCGATCATCTGAAAAATGGAGACTGAACACCCACTTCTGAGGGTGTTGTGAGGTGGAGGCTATGAGGTCAGTCTTGTAAAGTGCTTTCTAAACTGTAAACATTGCACATCGAAAAGCACAATACAGATGTAAGAAACTGGTTATTTGTAGTCCTGTAGGCTGCGTGGGTGTTTCCATTTTATCAAAAATCTGATTTTTCCTCCGAGGGTCATATAGTATATGTTTCAGTCACTTTTCCAGTTTTTGACTTATGCAAGAAATTGGCCCAGAAGTGTCAGCAGTTGAAAAATTGCAATAATTTTTTGCTTCATGATCTATAGTTGTAAAAGACACAGTAATAATAGTACTGTCTTTATGTAGTCTTTCTCTTTCTTTCTAAGGAGTAAGGACCACTGACTAGTGTCAGTAATTAGAGAGTAGAGTTTCATTTCTGGAACTGCATGTCTTTTGAAGGCAAATTTTCTCTGACACATGAGAAATGGTTGGAGGTATTTCAGGAATTAATCATATTAGTGTGGTAATGGTCATAGAACATGGAGAAAATAATATAATCCAGTTTTAAATTTGTGCTAATTAGCTGCTATATGAAAAGAATTTCAACTTTAGTTAATGTCATTTTTCAGCAATGTACACCACATCTGTACTGGGCCGTATGTTTAGATTATTGTGATATGCACACATAGAGTATTTTTTGGTAGGGCGTTTCTTTCAGAGCAGCTGCACTTTTTTCTAAAGCAAAATGTGTAATACGGACAAAGGATGAGACATTTATTTCTTAAGTTTTTCTACTTAGTGAAGGAAGTGTGTTGCTTAAGTGACCATATATAGAAATTGATGCTTAAATGTTTTGTTGAAGAGTTCATCAAGGGGTTGTATATGTATATGATATGCAACTAGGAAAAAAGCTCATTGGTGGTTTTGAGGAGGACTCGATGTGTCTGCTGCATTCTAGTAGAGCGAAGGTCACAGATTTTGTCATACTATGCATATTTTTTGCAGTTCTGATGCAATTAGAGGCACTGAAACCATGTATATCTCTAAACTACAGTATTAATATTTACAAATAGAGGCTCTGTGGCCTGCATTTCCTATCATATGTGCTTCTGTGTTCTATATGATTTTGTCTCTGATGAAAATCTCTGCACCAGGTCTGAGAGGTAGACATTATGTTATCTAGTTGGATGTGAAGTCAGAAAAGGGAGAGAGATGTGATCCACTAGGGATCCTTTCTTTGTCTGTCCATGATGGCTCCTGTGATCTATCCCCTGTTATTTTCCCCAGGGAGTTACTGGATTGAAGTTTCCCTTTTTAGGCCTGTTACAGTTCTGGATGCTCTCTTCTTGGTGCTTATCTTCTTTTATGCTAAGGATGCAAAGCCTTATTCTGCAGAGAAATCTAAGTTATATGTGGGCAATGTTTGCACATGAACTGTGTGTGGTGTTCAGGCCATACATATTTTTTGTTTGCCATCATTCCATTTCTGGGACACCCCTTCTACCTGGAGTCTTAGTGGGAGGCAGCCTTTCTCACTGGCTAGGCACGGACACACCTCCTAGGACAATCAGTTGGATGTGTCTCCCTGGAACTTTGAATCTGGAGGTAGCAACACAAAGAGGAGAGCTGGTTAGAACGTTTTGGTGACCATGGCGGCAGCAACTCTGTTTCTCCTGAGACCCTGGTTGCCTTTCTTGACTCTCCGGAATGCTACCTCCTGTGGATAAAGTGATCTTTTGCTGTTCTTCTACTTTATTCCTAGGTTGGCATGTATTAATTTCATCTCATGTTATGAAAGGTTCTGACTGACATAGATACCACCCTGTGCAGCCTTTGTGTTACCATTTGTGTCTAATGCTCTTTTTGGCCCTCTGATGGGGACATCCTTGTCTATTCCCTGGTTGCACATCTAACAGAGTGCTAAGATCGCCCATGTCAACTGAACACAGCTCACTGGAGGAAAAGGATTAGTTGTGCTCTTGCCTTTGTTGTATAGTCATTGCTGTAAAGGTACTTGTCACTGTAATTCTTCCATTTGTAGGACGCTTCGCAGTTCACAAGGAACATGTATGTACATGATTATTTGGATATATGAATATAAGTAGGTACCATTACCCAAGTTTTACAGGTGATCTGATGGCCTCAAGGAAGTGAGGTGATTTTCCCAAGATCATTGACTATTAACTGGCAGAAGAGAAATGTAACCTGGGCCTCCTATCTCCAGAGCCACCTCTCCTACTCTTTCTGATCAGTATGTCAAAGTCAACCTTTTAAAGAACCATCCTTTATTGAAATGCCATGACTACTAGATTCAGAAAACCTTAGCAACCAAGAGTTGTAGATGAGGAACATTTGAGTCAGAACAATTACTGGCTGTATGGGGTGACACAAGATGACCTATTCTGAGCTCCAGGGACTTGTGTCTCATGCCCAGTTCTACTACCTGGGAGGATCATGGGCTGGAAGGCTGATGTCCTTTGCCTTGAATCTCCATTTGAGACAACACTGGGCTCTGCAAACGATAGTCAAGAAGCAGGATCTGTAACTGGGGAGGGAGGGACAGTCCTTCCATCTAGTCTGAATTCACCAGTGTCTCTTTCAGTCCAACACGACAGCATGAGAGCCCAGCTCCCAAAATCATCCTCAGGTTACTAGTTTGGGGTACTCTACTTTGAATATACTTCTTAAAAAAAGAGAGAGAATCATATTTAACTCTAACTTAAGAACTAGTTAATACTAATTAGGATCATCCCCAAATCACTTTTCTTTTCCCCCATTTCCCCTTAAATAGTATGTGCTCATTGGTGATAAGTTAGAACATACAAATAAGCAGAAATATACAAAGAAAAAAACTTCCATTATCTTGCCACCTGGTAATAACCACTTTAACATATATTTTTTTTAGACCTTCTTTTTGTTAGACTTTTATTACTATGTATTAAGTGCTATTCTTAGCATTTTTACAGATCTGATCTCATCATGTTCTCGAATTCCAAAGGTTGTGCTCTTAACCATGAATGTACCTGTTATAAATGTATGGTTACTTAATGACTTCTTACAGAACACCTCCAAAACCTGTTCCTGCTATTGTGAGATGGATTGTGTGCAAAAATCTGTGTGAGTGTGGTGTTGTATAGAAGATGTGGAGCAGGGACGGGTCCAGGATTTATGGGTCCTGAAGCTTAAGCAAGTTTTTTTTTTTTTTAAAGGAAAAGCAGATACAATTATGAATGTGAAATTAGGTACAAAAGGGAATGTTTACTTAGAATGAGAAAAGAAACCTCAACAGCTGACTGAAGTTTTGGAGATTCAGGTTCCTTTTTTTTTTTTTTAAATTCCTGAGTTCTTTTTAGGCAGAAAAGCTTGCATGAAAAGTCTTCCTGATCAGAATTCTGGCTTTTCCTCCCTTCCCAGAGCTCTGTACACTCCCGGGAGCAGCACAGTGAGGGGCCCTGTGGCTTAAGCCTCATCGGGTTCTCAGGGGGAGTGGATTTGGCATGACTGAACACCTGCTGGGGGCGATCCCTGGATCCCAGGGGAGTGGCCAGGGAGGGGAGGCATCTGTTCCTTTTCTCTCTCCTCTCTTCAGAGCTGAGAGCCCTGAAGGTGTGGAGAGTCACCCTGACAAGAGTGAATCAATTTTTGTCCCACTGCACTATGACATTGTAAACATTTACTGGCATTTTTCCCCCATAATCTTATCATTTCATGTTTTGTCTTTGTTAGATCTACAGTTTAATTTGACGAATGTTTTAGAGTAGAGATCTAATTTATTATTTTTTTCTAAATCTTAACCAGTTGTTTTATTACCATTGTCAATGAAACCACCTATTCCCATTGATTTGAAATACCACCTTTACCATATATTAAACATTATTATTTATATTTGGATCTGTTTTGGGATTTTCTGTTCTATTGCATTGATCTGCCCGTCTCCTGCTACTCAATCATGGAACATTATTAAATAGGTTTACGTTTAGTAGAATGGGGTCTTGCCCTCTCCCTTTAATAGCTTTTCCTTTTAAAAAAATATCTTGGCCAGTGCAGTAGCTCATGCCTGTAATCCCAGCACTTTGGGAGGCAGAGGCGAGAGGATTGCCTGAGCCCAGTACTCTGAGACCAGCCTGGGCAACTAACTTGGTGAGACCCTGTTTCTGAAATAAATTTTAAAAAATTAGCCAGGGGTGGTGGCATGAGCCTGTGGTTCCAGCTATTTGGAAGGCTGAGGTGGAAGGATTGTCTGTGCCCAGCAGGTCGAGGTCGAGGCTGTGGTAGCTGTGAGCATGCCACTCCACTCTTGTCTGGGCAACAGATTGAGACTGCTTTTCAATATATATGCGTGCGTGCGTGTGTGTGTGTCTTGACTTTTTTCACATATTTGTACTCCAGGAGATCTTTATTTTTATTTTTTTAAGGATGTGGAGTACAATCAGGACAAGTGGCCATTTGTACTCCTGGAGATCTTAAAAATCATTTTTGGCAAGCTCTAGAAAAAAGAAAATTCTGCTGGGATTTAACTGGATTCGTATTCATTTTAGACTAATTATCAGAGTTGAAATCTACATAATGCTAAATTATGTTTTCCAGATATA
This sequence comes from Carlito syrichta, assembly GCF_000164805.1. Taxonomy (NCBI): domain Eukaryota; kingdom Metazoa; phylum Chordata; class Mammalia; order Primates; family Tarsiidae; genus Carlito; species Carlito syrichta. Next base: position 639,874 of record NW_007260348.1, read on the forward strand.
TGGCAGTCTCTTTATTTAATTTTCCTTCTATATGCTTGGTAGTTCTTTTTGTCTTTTTGGCAAATTTTAAATGTTCAGTTCTAGGTAGTTATTTTTGATATTTGTTATGAAAGGGATCTTATACTCCTCTCCCACAATCTTTTCTAACTGGCTGTTGTTGGTATGTAGAAAGGATATTTTTAAAAGAACCTGATACCTTACCAAACTCTTAGTAATTCTAATTGGTTTTCAATTGTTAAGACTTACTGCCTTGCGTCCACTTTTTGAAACCCATTTTTGGTTTCTGATGCATAAAATTTTGATAACATGCTGTGATGACTGCCCCTCGGGCTGTGGGAGGTGGCCAGGGACTGGGAATTCCAACAATTGTGGTTGTACAAAGTAGGGGAAAGGTGAAGATGCCCAGACCCTGTAGAATTTATTCTAAGTCCTCGAAAGGCTGCCAAAGGGTAAACTCCACAGTCCAATTTTAACTATAGCACAGATCAAATCACATCTCCTGATCTGACTTTTCACTCGATAACAGCCCTGTGATTGTGCACAGCTGCTTGTTAGTTCCCCTGTGGGTCCTGACAGTGGAAGTCATGGTCCCCAAGGAATGCCATATTCAGGTGAACTCGCTCTACCCGCTCTTCACTGGATAAAGGACTGCCCCAAATAGCTAGCACAGATGACTGGGATTTCATAAATGTTCATGAATTTCCTTGGCAGAGGTCTGCTGTTGGACTTGAGATGGGGAGGGGATCCGCCCTGCAGTTCCCTGGTCCCGAATGCACAGCAGAATAGTGTGATTCCTTATCTATGCTTGCCAGAAAGGCTGCTGAAGACTAGACCTTAAACTTGGACAGACAGGCTTGTTCCCAGCTCAGCCGTCTTGCTCAGGCTGTGACGTGGTATGGCCGAATCTTACCAGAGGTGAATCACCTGAGATGTGTATCTATGACTTACTTGTCGTTTTCACTGATTTTACTTAAATATTGTTTCACACCCAAGCGACATAGTTTGTGGGCTCTAAAACCTCAGTGTGCATTGGTGAGTGCTCTACTTGGATGGGAACTGAGGGAACAGAGCACTAAAAAGAACAGAGAAGGGGAAAGACCACAAGTCCCCAGGTGGTGGTAGTGACAGGAGTCATCTTTTTGTTTTCATGTGTGTGAGTGGCAGAGAGAAGTTTCCCCTATGGGATGTAAAATTTGGGGATTGCTGGGAGCCATTTTATTTCTTTCTCTTTTTTTTTGAGTTGGAGTCTCACTCTGTTGCCCAGGCTGGAGTGCAGTGGCATGTTCACAGCTACCCCAGCATTGACCTGCTGGGCTCAGGTGATCCTTCTGCTTCAGTCTTCCAAGTAGCTGGAACTAGAGGCACACACCACCACACCCAGCTAATTAAAAAAAAAAATTTGTATAGAGACGAGGTCTTGCCAAGTTGCCCAAGCTGGTCTTGAACCTATGCTCAGGCGGTCCTCTCGCCTCGGCTTCCCAAAGTGCTAGTATTACAGGCTTGAGCCATTTTATTTCTAATTAAGAGGAGCCTTATGAAGGGAAGTCAGTTAGCTTGCTGACACTTTAGCAAACCTTCGGATTAGACATTTTTGGCATGTTGCCTCCTGACCAAGAGAAAGAAGAGACAGGCCCACTCATAGCATTTGCTGGACTCAGAGAAGGAGCACAAATGGAGACTCACACACTGTGTGTCTGAGTAACTGTTTCCAAGTTATGTCAAGTTTATCTGTACAAGGGGGACCCCCAAAAACCGGAACTTATTTGTTAAAAATTGTGTATTTATTCTTACATGTTTAAACTTTGATCACATTCAAAGTACTCTCCGATGCAGTACATCTGTTGAGATGCTTTTCCCATTGCTCAAAACAGTTTTTGAACTCATCAATTTCGATGTCTTTTAGTGTTTCTGCTGTTTTTTGTTTCATCTCTTCCACATAGGCAAAACATTTCCCTTTGAGAACTTTTTTCATACGGAGAAACAGAAAAATGTTGCTTGAGGTGAGATTGGGTGAATAGGAGGGTGGGCCATGGGGGTCACGACGTTTTGGGTCAGAAACTGCTGAACACTTAGCGCAGTGTGGGCAAGTGCGTTGTCATGGTGGAAGAACCAGACAACTTGGGATGTTTCTTCTACAACCACAGCCTCTCACAACAATGCTAGCTGGTACACTGATGCCAATGGGTTCCTAGGACACTTACCTAGAGGGAGAAGCCTGTATTATAAGGGACCTACCCTACAAAAGATAATTCTGAGGTTTTGGGGGGTTCTCCCCTTGTACACTGGGTTCTATGCTCCTGTCTTGGTAAATATACCTTCATAACAACCTGGAAATCATGTTCAAATTTTGAATTCTCAGACTCCTCAAGTTTCTTGCCCACAATCACCCTGGGGAACACCCTCCTGCAGGAGGTGTGAGCAGGGCCTTCCATGCATGGTGCCCACAGCATGGGACCAGTCTAAGTTCCAAGGGCAGAGGACAGAGGTAGGAGAGGTGGTGGGAGCAAATGGGAGCTGGCAACTGCATCCAGAGCAGGTGAGGTGCTGGAAAGGGTGATGTCAGGCACCCCAGGTATGACCCTGGGACGTGCTAAATTATGGTTTTAGAAATGCCCACTTTTTACTTCTGGCTTTGGGCAACATGTCCTCAGACTTACCACTTCTCTGATATATATCCAGTAGAGGTGTCCTGCACCAATCTCTCACCTGTCTTCTTCCCAGTCCCCTAGGTCTACAGTCTTCCTTTTGATGGCTAGCAATGGGGACTGGGGAATGGAGGAAGGATGTATCACCTCTCTGTTTGCTCCTTCCTTCCTCACTCTGCTTTTACAGTTTGGTCCTCAATCTTTCACTCAACCTTCAGCACTCACCCAATTCTGGCCTTTCCATTTCATTTCCATTCTCTCTTTCTGTTCCTTTCCTTGCCTGAAAAAGTCTTTCTTCCTGTTGCTTGGTGGTGGTGGCTTGGGAGGGGGCTCTACAGGGAGGTTGGAGATACTTTCCTTGTGTCCCAATGAGCTTCTGGGATATTATTATAGTAGGAGGATTGTCCCTTCGTATCCATGGGGGATTGGTTTCAGGAACCTCTGCAGGGACCAAAATCCCTGGATGCTCAAGTCCCTGATGAAAAAAGGCACAATATTTGCATATAACCTACACACATCTTCCTTTTTACGGTCATGCACCTCATGATATTTCAGCCAATGATGGACCGCATATATGAAAATGATCCCATAAAATTATGATAGGACACATATAGAAATCTGTTATATGGCCCATGATATTGACATTGCAGATCAATAGGGGAAATGATTGATTTCAGGAATGGTGACAGGGCATTTGGTTTTTCCATATGAAAAAGCACATATAAATAAAAATGTAATGCCCTCGAAGTTAGTGTTAGTACACTCTGTGATGTTGACATTGCCACAAAATCACCAAAGGGCATATTTCTCAGAATGTATCCCGTCATTAAGCAATGCATGACTGTATTTTAAATCACCTCTTAGATTAATACAATGTAAATTTCATATAAATACTAGTTATAATATATTTTAAAGTTCATATTATTTTAAATTGTTGTATGTTTTAAAAATCCCAGTCTAGACTCTATATTGATTTAAAAAAAATATTTTTGATCCACGGTTGGTTGAATCTGCCAGTGCAGAACCCATGGACACAGAGGCCCGACTGTACTGTATTAAGGTATTTTTCAAGCTAAACAGGCTTTTGTGGGTTGACTGGAAACCTGACTGTCTCTAATAATGTTACTTCTTTGGGGGAAGCGTATTCCCAGTTTCAAATAACTGATTTATAAATGAACTTTAGAACAAAACAGGATTGTCATTGTGGCTCATTTTATAATTGGGCATCTGGAAGGGTGCTCTGAGTTCATTAGACTCCGTAAGTCAATTGAATCTACTCTAAGCTGGTGTGTGGGTCCTCTGGAGTTCTTAAGGGCTACGATTTTAGTCCACTTCCTTCATTTTTATGGGTGAGGAAACTGAGATCAGAGAATGTGAATTTATTTATAAAAAGTCAAACACAGGCTCTTACCAAGACTCAGGCCTCCTCTTGCACCCTGCTGTCCTCATATTTCTGTCGGAATCTAAGGGTGCCATTTTGATTGACCAAGAAGTTTGGGTATTAGCATCTGTTTGGGGTTAGCTTCACATGGAGGTGTGCAGAGATGCTTGATGCCTCGAACCACAGCAGATGCTATGGTGTATAGGATGAAAGGATATTTTAAGAAGAGTAGCAAACATCCTAGCTTTATATTTCCTTTTGACACATGCTGGAGTGCAGTGGTGTGATCATAGCACACTGCAACCTTGAACTCCTGGGGTACCAGCTATTTTTTAATTTTTGTAGAGATGAGGTCTTACTGTGTTGCCCAGGCTGGTCTCAAACTCCTGGCCTCAAGCGAGTCTCATGATTCAGCCTGCCAATTAGCTGGGACTACAGGCGTGCACCAGTCAGAATTCTAGCTTTTTAATTAAAAGATGGCTCCAGGAGTATTTGATAAGCATCCTCATTGCCCCTATTAGCACATTAGAATGCACTTAAGCTGCATATGAAGTTAAATTGTTGGTATTTTTGTATGGCTGTGCTGCAATCTTGAATTTTCTTACCAGTAGCTACTGTTTTTCAGAGCTTGATGAAATGTGTTTTTTTAGTATCGATTGCATAATATCTACGAGGCTGTTTCCTCATCTATAAAATAGAGATAATAATACCTCCCACTTAATCCTTCTGTTAGGATTATATGACAATAGACACATACAATTCCCAGCACAGGGCCTGGCCTTTAGTGAGCTATCACTAATTGCAGTGGTTTCTAATGTTGTTGTCATTGTAATCAGAGATTCCTGATCTTCACTGCTAGAAGTTTCCTCCTCTCAGCTCTTGATGGATTTCCTTGTCCTGTTGGGTGCCTCCTCCCTAATTTGGAGATATTTTTGTTACTCTGAAGGAATATTCTGAAGCTCTCTTCTTCATGGGTCAAAAGGTACAGAATTTCTTCTTTTTTATATATATATATATATATATATATAAGATTTTATTTATATATATGCTCTTATTTATATATATATAAATAAGATTTATTTGATTTTTTATTTTTTACACTCTAAGAACTAGTCTCTGCCTCCTTGATGTCCTTTTAGTTATGGCTTTATTCTTGACATTTTCCTTTACTCTACTTGTCTTGGATCTTCTTTTCTTAATAAGCTGGAAGCATAAGGATGTTCCTTCAGCTTATTTACTTTTTCTATTGGGTCCCTGATTTGCATTTCCATCAGACATAATCAGTAACTGCTCAGCTATGAGGACAAAATGAGACCTAGCTTTCTAAAGTTGGGTTACCCTTCATGGTGACTTTTCCAGGAATAGTTTTTGTATTCTGTCATTGATTATGTGAAGAATTTCCAATCTGGAGTTTCCCTCTTCCCATCCTGACCGTTGTCTGTATGCTAGGTTTCAGTATTCCATACTATACTAACTTGCACCATCCAATCTTCTTTAGGGCACAAAGTGAATATTAGACCCCCTGTCGGACGCTTTTGCCCCAGAATGCTGGGTTTTAAGGTTAAAGTGATTGTCTACAAATTGGAAATTGTCCTTGAGGAAATGATTTAGGAGATGTGTTTATAATATGACTAAGTGACATTTAGTGGGTTATAATGTTTTTCAGGCAGTTTGGAAGTTCCAGTCATCTATAACCTTTAACATTCCGTACAAAGAAATCCTACCTCCAGGAAGAGAACTGGTCTCCAACTCCTAGGCTCAAGCAATTTCCCCCCTCAGCCTCCTAAAGTGCTGAGATTATAGGCGTGAGCCATAGGGCTGGCCTCCTTTCTTTCTTTGACCCTCTTTTGTTTGACTTTTGTCCCCACCACTCTAACAAAAAGATCTTGTCAAGGTCTCTTGTAGTAACTCTTACATTGCCAAATCCTTGGTTTTCAATCCGAATCAGACTTGATTCATCAGAAATTTGACACTATGGTTCACTTCTTTCTTCTTGATTTTCCTCCCTTGGTTCTAAGACCCAGTCTCCCAGTTCTCTTCCTGGAGGATCTTTATAGTCTTCTGTCTGGGTTGATGGCCAATATCTAAACACTGGACATCCCCGGGATACTTGTTGGGTCTTTTCTCTTTCAATTTACTTTACAGATGTTCTTATCTAATTCCGTGACTTTATTTCTTCAAATATTTATTTTTGGTCTTATTTTCTTCCTCTGCTCCTTCTTATACTACAACAATCTATAATGTGTACTCGATCTTTTGCTATTGTTCCACTAGTTTCTGAGGCTGAATTTAGTATTATTATTCTTCAGTCTTTATTCTCTTTGTTCTCCAGATGGAATGATTTCTGCTGATCTTCAAGTTTACTGACTTTTCTTGATTGTCATCTCCATCCTGCTACTTGGATGATCCTGTGAATTTTTGATTTCAGATATTCTAGTTTTCAGTTTTATAATTTTCGCTTTTAAAAAATATAGTTTATGTATATTCCCTGCCAGGGATACCCAGCTTTCCATTCATTTCAAGAGTATTTACTTTATGGGAAATAGCTAAAATAACTGCTTTAAAGCTTTTGCTTGATAATTCTAACATCTGGGTCATATTGGTATTGGCATTTGTTGATTTTGTTTTCCCCTAGAAACTGGCTACATTTCTCTAGTTCTCTGTACATTCAAGTAATTTTGCATTGTCGTGAACACTGGGAATGTTATCTTATGTAAATTCTAGGTCCTTTTGTAATCCTGGAGAATTTGTGTGTGTGTGTGTGTGTCCCTAACTCTTGGGACAAACCCTTTAAAAAAGAGAGAGTGTAGTAGGGGAGCAGAAAGCAGAGGGAAATTAACCCCTTTGCAGATCACTTTTCCAACTTTTGATTATTTCCAAAATCTACCTGTTTTTCTTTCCTTTTCATTGTTCTCAGGCTAAGTTGCTTTTTGTATTTTGTCCAGAGTTTCTACTTGTAACCAAGGTTGCTTGGTAGCATAGCTATGGGGATCAAAGATGGAAATCCATAGCTTTTGCTCTTGTCTCTCCATAGTGCACCTGGAAGTTTGGGAGCCAACCTGGACCACATTGTCCATTGTGACTTTGGCCTCATTATACCTGCCATCTTATCCTGCTGTGACCAGGTCCCATGATCATAAATGACAGAGTAAAGAACTGTTATGGACATCCACAGCCCTGAATGTAAGCAACTTTGAACAGTTATTGCTGTTCCAATAACCTGGCTCCACTTTCATTGTCTCTGAAATATAGCCAGGTTGCTTGGAAAGATGCAGTAGTTATGTAGCTCAAATATTACACCCAGAAAGCCAACGAGGACTCTGAAATCCATATCTCTTTTGTTCCTTGCATCCAAGTCCATTTTCAGGGCAATGGATGAATGCCCACATTCACAGAATGGACAGTTGTTGCCTCAGGGTGTGTGTTCTCACTGCTGGTATGTGTAAGAAGATGTTTGCCTCTTGTTCTTTCTAAGGCTACATTATAAATAAAGAAATCTTTTGAGATGGCTGTCTGATTCTACTTCTAACTCCTAAAAGTGGACCTTAGGAAGGAGGATTCTGAGGCTGTTAGAAGCAGTGAGGTCTAGTATTTACAACTCGTGTTTCCATTGCTTCAACAATGAAACGATCATTCCTCAGTAGCATGATCCCTTAATGAACCAGCTTCAAGTGATATATAACTGACATATCCTGTTGTTCTTATTTTTGCTTTTTTGGAGTGCAGTATTTTCTTGTCTGCCAAGTTTTATACAAATCATTTTCAGGTTTTTTCTTCTTTATGTGACAGTATAAAAAAATAAGTTTCCTTTTAGTTAAGAGCAGCAGTTTACTCATGCTATCTTTGAAATTTAAGAGGAATAGTGGTTTGTTAACTATTAAAATATGCTTCTCATTGATGTTTCAAGAGTAAGGCATTATATAATTATTATCTGTAAGTGACTAGAAAGGTGAAAAATCATAGAAGTGTTTTCTGCATTGTCTTCATATTCTATTTAGTACTAATATTAGATAGTTAATAATATTCTTCAGCTGTCCAGGTTGTATGGTGGTTTCCAGTATCCTAAATGCATTAAGGGAAATACTTTGCAGCCTTATTAAGAAGATGCTGAATATCTCTCAGATATGACTCATCCCTCTTGGTAAAAGCTAGTCTTAGTGGGAGGGAAAAATGTCCAAGCATCTCCCGGGCTACGTGAAAGCCAGAGTGTTTTATGAATACTCATTTTTTTGTTCATTTATTAATCCAATGGGTATTTATTGTGTGTTCTGCTCTGTACCAGTTACGGTACTAGGTAGGCATCTAAAGAAGAGTTCCTCTCTGATATACAGAGTATTTCTGATATACAGAGTAGCTGATGATGGAGAGATGGGAAAGCTGGAGCAGTTCCGTGAGCCTGATAAAAAAATTGTCTGGTGTGGGTGGTAGGAGCCTTGACAGAAAGAGAGGGAGAAAAATAATCCAAGTTCATTGCTTCAAGATATTGATGCTCTATGCAGTTAGACAATATCATTTGCCTTTAAAAAAAAAGAATGAAATTATGCTCTTTGCAGCAATTTGGATGGAGCTGAAGAAACAGAAAACCAAACACTGCAAGTTTTCACTTATATGAGGGAACTAAATGGCCTCAAAGATGGAAGTAATAGACACTGGGGACACTAGAAGGGGGAAAGGTGGGGAGAGGGACTTAGAGTTTTACCTTTTGAGTATAATGTTCACTATCTGGGGAATGGGTCACCTGAAGCCCAATCCTCACCACTACACAATATGCCCATGTAACAAACATGCACTCGTACCCCCTGAATCTAAAATGAAATAAAATATTTTTTTAAAGTATATCATGAACCTTAACACTATTTGCACTCAGTTCCATGTAATTCCACCTGTCTATATGTCTCTTTAAAAAAATAGAAACATTATTTATAATAGTTCAAAACAAAGAGAACATCTATTTGCCCCATAGAGCAGAACAGTTAAATTAATTATGTGTGTGGTATTTATGATAGTGTCCTTCATCTCATGAAATGAAATTCTCTGCAGTCATTAAAAAACATATTGCAAAAGAATATTTAATGGCTTGGGGATATGCTTATCATGTAGTAAGTGGGAAAAAAGCCAGTAAAATGCTACGATCTCAAATTAGGAATGCCACATTGTCATTTGGGCCACTTTGACTACCCCAATGAAATTTACAGACTCCCCCCAACCTCATCTCTATACTTCCAGTCCCCTTACCCTGCTTTGCTCTTTATCCTTCTGAAACACTTACCACCTTCTAACATACTATCATTTACTTGTTTATAACATTGCTCGTTGTCTCTTTCTCTTGATAGAATATGTTATAGGAGAGCAGGAATTTTTGTCTGTTTTGTTCACTGAGGTTTCCACAAACCCTAGAATAATGTCTGGCACATAGCAGATCCCAGTAAATATTGCACTTGTTGAATAAGTGAAGGAGAGAAATGTGGTTGGATTATAATATAGATGGCTATTAGTTAGGTTTTTTTTTTAACTTCTGAGGTTTCCATGTTTTTATTTTTATTTTTTTTGAGTTGGAGTCTCACTCTGTCGCCCAGACTGGAGTGCAGTGGCCGCTCCCGGCCACCGCAGCCTCGACCTGCTGGGCTCCGGCGATCCTTCCGCCTCAGCCTTCCGAGTAGCCGGAATTACAGGCATGCACTACCATGCCCGGCTGATTTTTTGATTTATTGTAGAGATGAGATCTTGCTGCCCAGGCGGGTCTCGAACCCGCGGACTCAGGCAATCCACTCACCTCAGCCTCCCAAAGGCACAGGATTACAGGCTGAGCCACTGAGCCCGGCTTTCCATATTTTTAATAATAAACATAGGTTATCTGTGTAATTAGAAGGGAAAAAAAACTTGAAAAAGATATTGTTACTGTGAATTTTTCATATACAAATGAAGAACCTCCCCTGAAATAGAATTTATTTATAAAAAATTGTGTAAAATTTATTTTTACATGTTTAAACTTCAATCACCTTCAAAGTACTCTTTGATGCAATGCACCTATCAAGACACTTCTTCCACTGCTCAAAATAGTTTTTTAACTTGTCAATTTTGATGCTTTTTAGTGCTTCTGCCATTTTTTGTTTCTTCTCTTCCACATAGGCAAACGTTTCCCTTTGAGGACTTTTTTTCATCCACGGAAACAAAAAGAAATCATTCAGGGTGAGATTGGGAGGGTAGGGCATAGGGATTATGCTGTTTTTGCCAAAAACTGCTGAACACTCAGCAAAATATGGGCAGGTGTGCTTGTAAATTACCCATAATGAAATGGGCAAACATGTTGAAAGAATCTCAAAAAAAAGCAACAACAACAACAAAAAAACAAATTTACCAAAGCTGAATGCAGCCTCTCACAACAACACTAGCTGGTACACTGATGCTGATGGGTTCCTTGAACTCATCCAGCAGGAGAAGGTTGTAGTACAAGGGACCTGCCCTCCAAAAGATAATCCCTGTTTTCGTGGGGAGGGTTCCCCTTCGTAGACCTAACTTGTTTAAACTTTGTGTGCCGTGACTGAATAGATGATTAAAGAGCAGAATTAAAGCCTTTTGGTGTAGGTAGAGAACATTGTCTAGAGAGATCTTAGGACCTGTGGGCTCTGGTCTGGGATCTGTGCGTGACCAACTGCTGTGTCTTGAGCCTGACCTTGCCTTCCCTCTTCCCCAGTTTCCCCATGGCTCTTTCCTGTGCCCAGCAAGGCCAGTCTCCTGATTTGGCTCTTCCTCTGGCCATTCAAGCTCATCATGCTAATGACCATCCCCAAGCCTGGCTTCTGCTTCCTCCTTTCTAGGCTGTTTTTCCTGGTCACCATTTCAAGTTCTGTGTTTTCTTCAAATGCAATTTGAGTCCTGTTTTCCTTTCATAGTCTTTTGTGACTACTCTGGCCTTGTCCTTTCTTGAATGCCCATGACCCTTGCAGAGCGGGCCAAGCACACCAAAGAGGCCAAAAGCTACTTCTGCTGGGAGCCAAGTAGAATCTGACACAATCTATTTTAAGACAGAAACCATAGAGATGCTTTAAGCACATATGTTCTACTTGTCTCATGTGTTATCTTTTTTTTTCTACAAGTAAATGACAAGCTGCTGGAGAAAAAGGTTTCTATTTTCTCCTTTTCTTGTCTTCAATTCTGGTCTGAAAGTTGATATCACATACTTGTTAGTTGGTTGATCCTTGGTTTCCCGGATATAAAATTAATGTCATTTCTGACCCTTCAGAGATGGCATAAGAATAATACAGGGGCAGTGATTCAAGTGCCTCAGAAGGCATTATATATGTATGCACATATATATTTAATGACATTTTCTTATTAATATTTCAAAAGCTAATAAACTAAAGTGAACTGTTCAGAATAGAACTGGCTGCAGTAACCTTCTGCTGGTAAAGTTATACAGTTTTTATTCAGGGAATACAGATTGATTTTTAGGAAGCAGGATTTTATGTACCAGATCATTCGATTCAATAAATGCTTGCTGAGATTCTCCTATATATAAGGTACTGCAACAGGGACTGAAGGGGATTGTAGAGGTCAGCTAAAAATAGTCCCTGAATGCTCTCCAAGGTAGGATTGTAAGTGCAGAAACAGTATCTAAGGCGAGTAGAAAAGGCATATTATGACTTCAGATGGAAAAAAGGAGGAAATTACATGTGATCTGGGCATAGGTGAACATGCATGGAGTAGGGAACATTGTGGTGAGCATGCAGAGTTATGAATTTTGGTAGGTGGGAGATGGTAGATATGGGATGCATAAAGGATTCCAGGGGGAGGTGATAAAATCGAAACGAGATAGGAGAGAAGGGTTTTGGGGACACAGTGGGTTGTTTGTGGGCAAGACTGCAAGGGACATGCAAGGTTAGGGGACGGGAGATGAAGCTAAACGTAGGTTTGAGTGACATATGGAGGGACTTCATGCTGCAATAAGAAGCTCTGTTCGCAGCTTCCCGAGGGAACTTTGGATGTTCTACCTTAGAAATGGGTTTTGAAAGAAAAGATGCATAATTTTTATTTGGTTCCACAAAGAATACCATATGCTTTTTGATATTTGTGGTATTTATGATACAGCACTTCATCTCAGAATGAAATGTATTAAGCCAGGGTGCATAAAATCAAGGAGAAATTTGTTTGCTCCCAGAAACACACTTTTCTTTTCTCCTGTGGTTGTGTATCCACTGGGTTGGATTAGAGCGCACATTTGCAAATCTACTCAAACTACTTTTGGGGAAAGGGGGTAAATTTTAAATAGTTAAATTGTTTTCTCAAAACCGTGTGACAAATTATCAAAATACTTTTGAGTGAAATCCATATGTGTCTGGATTCTAAGAAGCCTGCCATATCTGAGACCCTGTGATGATTTTCAGAATGTTATCGATATGATTGGTACCATGTGTGTGCAGTGAGTGTTCTGATATTAATTCTATTTCTGTCTATTGCTTTGTGCAGAATTTGTTTCAGAGTCCATGCATACTCATCTGACACAAGTTTTATTTCTTTTCTGCTCAAGCATTTTGGGGTGAAATCTAAACCATGATCACTGGAAATTCATAGATTTTTTTTCCCATAGTATTTCAAGAGGATAGTCCTAATTCTATGTGATTTATATAATTTTTCCACTTAAAATAGATGGTCAGTTTAGATGTATGCAGCTAAGAATTTTTGGGTTTGGGTTTATTCATGATGTAACTGATTAATTACTTAAGAGTCCTGTTTTGTTTTACATAAAGATTCAACTTACTACTCACATTTTGGGTTTTAAAGTCTAAAGCATATTTAGAAAAAAAAGCAAATTGAAGACGCATGTGGAATGTTTTCCTACTCTTGTAAAATTTTGCTTGCATGAATGCGTATGTGTGTGTGTGTGTGTGTGTGTGTGTGTGTGAGAGAGAGAGAGAGAGAAAGAGAGAGAGAGAGAGAGAGAGAGAGAGAGAGAGAGAGAGAGTGTTCTGGCTATATGAGTAGAGAAACAAGCTAAGGGAGTGTCTGTCTCCAAACTGCATCCCTGAGGTGACTCCAGGGATGAGGGTGGGATTGAAGAAATGGAGGAAGGTACAGTTATTTCTTTATACATTTTAAAAAGAAATGATAAAAAATTATGTATTATTTTACCTTTCCTTTTTTTTTTTTTTGCACTTTTGAATAAAAAACAGACTCACCAAAACTATTTTTCATTGTGTAGATTACCATATGTTATATCTTGGAGCCAGTTTTTTTCTCTCCCTCTGGAAAAGTTAAAGGGCGCAATGTATGCTGGTCAGGTTTTTATATTCTCACTTTCAGCTTCTTCTAATATTTGAATTTTTACAGTTCTTTCAACTCAACGTCGCTATCCTCATTTCAGAAGAGTTGTGATCTGCACTTTAATTATATTTCCTTTTAAAATATTTAGTTGAAGGAAATTCCATGATCATTCACAGAGTTTAATACTTTTTTCATATGCTTTATCAGATTTTTGAATTCTTACCAATATTTAATACCCTTATAATGAAAATGTGTGGATGGTATAATCTTACATTCCATTCTCTGTGGTGTAAGTTCTAGTGATTTATGTCCTATGATTTTCCCATTCTCTCTCAGGAAGCAGCAAATGATCTTTTCAGCTTTTTGAAAGTGCTCCTCATTTGAGGGAGAGGCACTAGGCTTGACGTTTTGAATAGCTTTTCCTTTCTGCCATTCTGTGGTCATGTTGCATTGAGGACCTCGACCTGTTTGTTCTTCAGTCAGACTTGAGTCAAAGGGGATATGACAAGCATGTGACAAGTCTGACTCTCTGATTGTCGTTCATTGTTGTGAGACGTAACAGTCAAATTATTTCACCCTTTAAGTACGACTAAGGTAGAATAGAAATTTTATCTTTTGAGGAGAAAATGTTAATAGAAGATTTGGGCAAAGTAGCTAACTAGAACAGGAAGAAGTAGGTGAGATGGGGTTTTCTTCACGGTACTTGGGGCAAATTATTTAATTTCTCTAGGCCTCTGTTCCCTTAGTTGTCAAGTAAGGGAAATGGATGATTTTAACTTCCCCACGGTACTAAAATTTTAAGTCTGACAGCAGAATTGTGGGAAGAACGTTGTTAGAAAAACTTGTTCTTCCTCTAGCACGTAGACCTAGATATCAGGAGCTTTAGGAAGGCACAGAGCACTCTCCTTTTACTTAATGTTTCACACAAACAAAGGGAAGAATCTGAAGGCTGCTTGGATTTAAACTAGACAAACAACTTGAAATGACTCCAAAAGGAATTAAAATACCTAAATCTGGACTGCCATGTGAGTGCTGTCATGAAGAAAATCCAAAAAGATGAGGAATCTTCAACTGGAAAGATAAAAATGAAGAAATAAGCAGTCTGGAAAAGCGTAAAGCATATGGGTAGGTGAATGTGGGTTCACTGACCTTGTCCTGGGAAGTGAGACTGAGAGGAAGTTGAACTGTTCACTTGAAATGAATAAAGGTGTGCTCTTTTTATCTAGGGGATCATACAGTTTTAGTTACTCATGATTCCAAAAGTAACTAACAGACACTTTCCTATAATGTATTAAGACAGGATTGAGGGGAAATTCATGTTCTTTGTGGGGTTAGCAGGGGAGAGGACCACATCTTCCTAGGCTACAAGTTCATCCTTGGTTCTGATGGCAGAACCAAACTCTGTGGTGGGTGGACTGTGGTTTTGCCCCAGGCTTGCAAGTCAATGATGACGTGGGAAGGTCCATGGCTTCCCAGGCTTGATGTCAGGAAGAGGCGTGGTGAGTCATCACCAGGCAGGGAGATTTCAACACAGGCCATGAATAAAGAACATTTATTTCATCAAATGTTCCCTTAAAGCCTGAGTACCTTTGAGACAGTTACCTTTTCTTGCTCCTTCCTTCTAAGTTTTTGCCCTTATGTGTTAGCTTAGGAGGCAAGCTGTCCATAAATAGACATTTTGCAACCATTTAAAATACTGTGCTAAAAGCCTGAAAGAACCATAGTGTTTAATACAATTCAGTGGTGAACACTTTTACAAACAAATTTGTCTTTTAATACATCCCTAAATTTCCCTATCAGGATAGATTGAAGCTGAGTAAAAAGGCCATATCTTTATCCAGCAATCCTATAAAGCCAATAGCGTCTCCATTCTGGTTGTAGATTTATAGCTTTGAAAAAAGTGTTCAGCCTAAAATGTGAGTCTGAGGAACCTTAAGAAAGAATATATCCATGTCAAGACAATGGGAACAAAACTGCTCCATGTCTTAGAGCCTGGGCTAAGCCATTGTGTGGCACCTGGAAGGGTGTGGAGGGTGTCCTTGGGACCATCCTTGTTCTTTGCTCTCGTCAACTGGGAGTTAGCTCCTCTGGTGGTAATTGGAAAAGGCTTTGCAGTGAGGACGGTGTCATTTCTAGACTTGTACAGAAAGTGGTGACTGTTTTTGTTTTAAGTTGGATCTGAAGGTCTGAAGGCTGTTTTAGGACCATATCAAACATAAGGAGGAGGGAATTGGGGCGCAGAGGAGGAGGAGGCCTGACTTATCGGCTTGGCTCATACCTGTTCTCATGCCAATGCTTTCTTCTTGATGAATTAAAACTTTGCACAACAGAAATTAGTATTACATTTTCCCCAAGTTATTTCAGATATTACAGTTGTCTCTTTAAGTATTATATATGCACTCTCTCCAAGTCTCTCCCTTCCTCCTTCCCAGTTGGTGATGATTCTTTATACCTTTGTCCAAGGTCTGAGTCCTCAAAGGTTAAGGAAGTGCTCCTGTCCCCAGCCATATGTGCCTGACATGTCAACAAGGCCTTTGCAACCTCCAGGACAGTCTCTACCTGCCCTGTGAAAGCATGAATACTATGCCATTTGGAAGGGAGCCCCTTGTAAGAATCTTTCATGCTGGGGGAAAATTGGGGTGTTAGATCAATGATTGTTTTAAATTTAAAATTTGCTCTGATTATATTTACTTATAGTGACTGAGTTTCAGTTTTGTTTCTAGATTTTGGAGGGAGAGAGACTTAAAAGAAAAATAATCACCTGAGGAAAACAGAGTTTTCATAATATTTTAGTCTTAAACAATAAAAGGAAGGACATTTAAAAAAAACTTAAGATACAATAAGTGCAGGCCTGACCCTAAGTCATGAAAGATGGAGAAATCCATCTTGAGAACTGTCGTTATCCTTTTAATATACTGATATCATTCCCTGGAAATGTTCCTGCAACTGTTGGGGGAATCTGTGGCCTCGTAAAGGCAGAGTGAGCATCATTAATGAGAAACACAATAGAGTCACAGACAGAGAGCATCCTACATGGTTCTTTGTGTCCCTTCCTGAGCATTTGTAGTGCTTTATTTTTTGTTTCTTTTTCCTTTCCTTTTGTCATTGCTAATGTGTCTAACACTGTAGGCAGATGCTTGGGTTTCTGACTTTGGGATAGCCAACTTCTCTCTTGGTATTGGTTGAAGGCTCAGAGGAGCTGGATGTGTGACATGGCATCCTGAAAAAGGAGAGAACATGGTGACTTTGCTAGTGCCATGGCTGATGGCCTCCCGTCTCCCGGCTGCTCACGGTGGATGGGGCTGATGGAGCTCAACAAGACTATTTCCAATGTGGGCCATAGTTCCCAGAGGATGGAAACTAGACAAATATATCTTCAGATATGTTTACTACACATACCTCAGCATTGACTTAGCGGACACAGCTGTTTCACTTTAGGACTTAATAATAGAATAATAGAGGCTTTCCTATAAAGGGGAAATACTATTTACTAGTATTTCATAGTTCTTAACTATTTAGATTGTATCCAATTGTTGCATCCAATTACTGGATCCTATGAATCTTTTATAACCAAAGCATCACCCTAACATTTTATCTTTGATTATTAAGTCAGTGAGAGTGTTGAGAAGGTAAAACCACACTGCAGTTGTTTTGGTCCCTGGACCTCAATGAAGCGCTGGAGTTGATGAAAATGTAAGGAGTGACAACGTTAAGTAATGTTGGGAAGAGGCTGCTGCTAGTAGGAACAATCTAAAGATAGCTAACCTTTTAATCCCACTAATAGTGAAAATTAAGGGAAATGGTTGATAAGGAAATGGGCTTGTTCACCGCATCATGGAATGCTGGGATGCAGGGGCAGTTTTTGGTCAAAATAAGTTTAAGTTACATATGAAGAGATCCGAATTCCCACAGAGCCCAGATACTGGGAAGGAGAACAGCAAGACATCCATAACTTTATGTGAGAGTGGTAGATTCTTCAGTAATTTCTACTAGAAGTGGAGATACACCTGATTTTTAAGAGGGAAAGAGACGGCCATATCCTCTTATGCTTGGAGAATATTCCACATGTGTATCCCATTATTTTTTAGGGAGCATAACGTAAATGATCATGAATATAGACCAGAGATGGAGATACCATGTCTCTTACAATCCAGGCTACGTGTTGCTTGTGTTACGTAAAAAAGTCTTTATTTTGGTACATCTGCAAGTTCATTTTCTACCCTACACATCTCTATGATAAATAAGCTTATAAAAAATGAGAAAAAGAACTGCAAAGAAAAAAAAAACTCTTTAAAGCAGTAATGGTATTATGTAATAGAACAAAACAACTATGAACCATATCAGACCCTCACACAAACATGGTCGGTTAAGTGCATTCCTTAGATTCAAGATTGTTTCTCATTTTGATTTTTTACCATCACTTTATAAACAACCTTCCTTGAGACTGCATAGGGGGTTCTTAGAAGAACTTTGCAGCATTCCACCGAGGATCTGGGCCGGGTGATAGCAGGAGGTACATCCCACTCGGTGACTCATCTTCACATGCTCTGAGTTGAGCCTCTGCCCGATTTCCATGGCCTCGCTGGGCTGGTGGAATGAGGTTCTGAGTAAGGCTCCACAGCTCCTGGGTAGTAAAACCAAATGGTCCTCTCTCCATAAAATGAGGTCATTCCAGGAAGTTTTGGGATGCACACCCATGTGAGAACCTTGTGTTTTCCTGTGTGGAGAAGGGAGAGTGTTTCTCTGGACAAGGGAGACTGCTGTTCAGGAGGCTGGTGCTTCTCATTTGCAATGCTGTCATCTTTGATATTGGGGATCTGGTGGAGGTTGGTTCTGAGGACGTGCCTTTAGCTACCTGGAGCTGTTTGTGAGTAAGGTGGAGGGTGGGAGGAGCTTTCTTTGTTATCTAATGGGTCTGTGTAATGTCACACCAGTTAACTCAGAACCCCAGACTCTTCAGATGTCATGGGACCAGGAGATTCTGGTTGCGGGGCACACTTGCCCCCAGCTCAACTGGCAACAGTTGAAGCATTGCTATTCTTCCTAGTTTTGGAAGATAATAATTTTCTGGAGGATGTGGCACTATAGCCTTACAGAAAGATTATGGGGTTGAGTCTTCCTTCTGCCACTCACAACAGTGACAGAAGGTATAATTATCCCCAATTTACAGATGAAGAAATTGAGGTTTAGAAAGATTAAGTAATTTGCCTGAGGTTGCACAGTTGAAAGACGCAGCCTTTCTGGCCACCAGACCTTACTCTTAAAACTACTACACCCTCTCATCTTTTTTGGTGGAGCAGACTTTTTTATTTTATTCTCTCTGATCCCCTGGCAGGATATATGGGATAATACAGAATACCCTTTATAAATGTGGGTATGGAATTGTGGATAAGATTATGAACTCCAGAGTCCAGCAGATATTTCAGGTTGAAGACAGGGCCTGATCATTATACTAGCTGTGAGACCAGGCAAGTCACTAAACTTCCCTGTGACTCAGTCTTCCTAACAATAAGACAGGGACAATAATAGTGCTACCATGTATTTTTTTTTTATAATCGATATTTTTTATTATGATATTGTAGGGTACAGTTAAGGGTTAGGTATACAAATATGCTTCGTTCAGGCACCCTTGTTAATAAAAGGTGTCTCCCCGTCCCCAGACAGATGTTTACTACCATTAATCCCATCTCCCTTCCCCTCCCCCCCATAGTTTCCCACCACTATCAGTCATTTTCTTATGGTAATACGTTGGGTGTGATACTCAGATCTTTGCTTCTGTGAGAGGTCACTCAGTATTATAGACTCTAGTTCCATCCAGGTTGCCGCGAAATTCATGATTTTGTTCTTTTTTATGACTTCATAGTATTCCATCGTGTATATGTGCCACATTTTTTAAATCCAGTCCTCTTTTGATGGGCAGCATGGTTGCTTCCAGGTTCTTGCTATTGTGAACAATGCTGTGATAAACATTCATGTGCAGGTATCTTTTTGATTGAGAGATTTGAGTTCTTCAGGGTATATTCCCAGTAGGAGGATTTCAGGGTCATATGGGAGGTTGGAGCTTGTGCTGAAAAGAAAAAAACAAACAACCCCATTATAAAATGGGCAAAAGATAAGAACAGACGCTTCACAAAGGAAGATATCCGAGCAGCCAACAGACACGTGAAGAAATGTTCAACCTCACTAATCATCAGGGAGATGCAAATCAAAACCACACTGAGACACCACCTAACTCCAGTCAGAATGGCAATTATCAATAACTCAAAAAAATAACAGTTGCTGGAGAGGGTGTGGCGAAAAGGGAACACTTCTACACTGTTGGTAGAACTAGTAAACTAGTGCAACCTCTATGGAAAGCAGTGTGGCGATTCCTAAAAGCTCTAAATACCATGTATCTGTTAGAGTATTTTTTAATTTTTTTTTTGAGTTGGAGTCTCACTCTGTCGCCCAGACTGGAGTGTAGTGGCCGCTCCCGGCCACCGCAGCCTCGACCTGCTGGGCTCTGGCGATCCTTCCACCTCAGCCTTCCAAGTAGCCGGAATTACAGGTGTGCGTTACCATGCCCGGCTAATTTTTTTATTTATTGTAGAGATGAGGTCTCACCTGCCCAGGCGGGTCTCAAACCCGCGGGCTCAGGCAATCCACTCACCTCAACCTCCCAAAGGCGTGGTATTACAGGCTGAGCCACCGAGCCCATCTAGAGTATTTTTACTTATGCATTTTTTAGAGACGGGATCTCACTTTGTCACCCAGGCTGGAGTGCAGTGGCACAATCATAACTTACGGCAGGCTTGGACTCCTGAGCTCAAGCGATCCTCCTGCCTCAGCCTATGGAGTAGCTGGAACTACTGGTGCATGCCACCGTACCTAGCTAATGTTTTAATTTTGTGTAGAGATGGAGACTCATTATGCTGCCCAGGCTGGTCTTGAACTCCAGGCCTCAAGTTATCCTTCTTCCTCAGCCTCTCAAAGTACTGAGATTACAAGTATGAAACACCGCACCTGGCCCTCTAGTATAAATAAATTACTACATAGAAAGCAGTTAGAATAGAGTCTAGCATATCACAAACATTCAATAAATATGAAGTATTATTATTTTTGCCTTAATTTGCTGCCATCTCTTCAGGCAAGAAATAGTTGGGCACTCTGTGGTTGGCAGTAAATACAGCTCTGTCCCTGTTGAACGTACATTGCTGGAGGGTTATATGCTTTGGGGGGCCACTCTCTGGGCGGACAGTTGCTGTAAGCAGCGTGTTAGGCAGGCACCCTTAAGCCACCAGCAATAGGAAGAGCTGGATGATCTGTCAGCCTTTAGCTGACACTGTGGGCAGAGATTCACAGGATGTGCATTTCATACTCTTGTTAAGCAAAAGAGAAAATGAGAATTTAAGCTTATATCTGGTTTTGTTGAAAAATACTTTCATGGTAATCTATAAGACCCAGGCAGACTAAATTCAAGTATTTGTAGAGTCACTACTAGCACAGAGATACAAGTTCTGGGGGACTCATATGACGAATTGCCTATTCCTGGAGGACATTCAATTTTATTGGGAACACAAACAGTTTGTTGCAAAAGACTTTGTAGAAGATTTTGAATTGGCAATGAGAATTCATGTTTTGGGTTGATGTAAAGAGAGTGTGGACAGCATCTAGGGTGAAGGGAAGAGCCCTAGTGAAAGAGCATGACAGGGTTGAGACAAAGAGTGTTATCTGGATTTAAGAGTGATGGAGCCGGGCTCGGTGGCTCAGCCTGTAATCCCGCACCTTGGGAGGCTGAGGTGAGTGGATTGCCTGAGCCCGTGGGTTCGAGACCTGCCTGGGCAACTTGGCGAGACCTCATCTCTACAATAAATAAAAAATCAGCCGGGCGTGGTAGCGCGCCTGTAGTTCCAGCTACTTGGAAGGCTGAGGCGGAAGGATTGCCAGAGCCCAGCAGGTCGAGGCTGTGGTGGCCAGGAGTGGCCACTGCACTCCAGTCTGAGCGACAGAGTGAGACTCCAACTCAAAAAGAAAAAAAAAAGAATGATGGAAAGGAAATAGTGGGAGCCAAGGGCAGAGTGAAGCTGGGTTAGAGAGTCTTGCTTTCTAGTATGGATCTCATCTTCTGGGCAAAGAAATACCATGTATACTCACTTGCTTGGACTTACCTTGATAAATTTGCACAAAATACATAAATCCTTGTAATGTCACATCAAACTTTAAGATGTCAGTGATGTCCTGCAGGAAATGTATATGAGAGAGCCACATAAATTGGGGGGGGAGGGCTTTGCCTTTTTTAGTGAAAATTGAACTAGAAATTCCATTATTTAGATTAATAGAAAAATTTATGAAACTAATTATTCACAATTTCAATAAATGGAACTAGCCATCAAGGTCTGCCTTTTGAATATCACACTCCAAGGACCTATTCAACTTAAAGTTTTATAGATACATATTTGAAGGTGAACACTATGTGTACTTTTTAGCGTCAAAATTCCCTTAAAAGGAGTTGGAGCTTCCTAATTCCCACAGCTGATGACAGTCTGGTGAAGTATAGCTTTTACTTGACTTTTGGCATTTATCTCCTAGATTTTGCTTGGTAATTATTATCTTGAAACATATCTGATTAAAGTATGGTTGGTAGAATAACACTTGTATTAGTCAGCTCTAGCTGTCATAACAAAATATCACAGACTGGGTGACTTAAACATCAGTGATTTATTTTCTCACAGTTTGGTTCCTGGGGAGAGCTTGTAGGCAGCTGCCTGCTGGCTGTGTGTGCACACGTGGCCTCTACTGGTTGTGTATACGTGGAATGAAAAAGGTTTCTCTCTCTTTCTCACTGGTGTCTCTTCTTACAAGAACACTAATTTTATTATGAAGGCCCATCCTCATAACCTCATCTAACTCTAATCACCTCCCAAAGGTCCCATATCCAAATATCATCACACTGGGGGTTAGGCTTTAACATATGAATGGGGAGGGAATACTCAGTCTAGAACAATAATTAACTATAATTCTTCTATCATTGTTCTGCCTGAATAAGGATTTCAGGGTTGAAAGCAGCCTTAAAGGTCAGTTAGTTAGACCACAAAGCTGATGCCTGGGTCTCTCGTGCAATAAACCATCAAATCAGTGCCTGGATACCGCCAGCAGTGTGGACTCAACCAAGGTGGTCTTGAACCCTCTACTGATGTTCCCAGAGGAAAAGCTGAGACCCTTAAGATTGCCTATAAAGACTCATTTAATTTACCCTTCATGCTAATGCTCTGTTCTTATCTCCTAGCACTTCTCTTTAGTCACTGTGTTCCAGGTCTAAAACACTGTCCATAACATACTTTCCTCAGATAGATTTATTATGCTCCTATCTTAAGATGTATTCTCAGGCAATACTAACGCTAGATTGATTTTTATTTTCTCTCTTCATATTTAAGGTGTTTTCCACTGGATTTTGACTTCCATCGTGGCTCTTGAAAAATCAGCTTGTTGTTCCTTTAAAGGTAACCTGTCTTTTCATTTTGGCTACTTTGAAGATGTCTTTGTCTTTGATGCTCTATAGTGTCTCTATGATATATTTAGTGTGAAGGGTCTTTTAATGCTTGCTTTGAAATTATTGGGTCTTCTGCAACTTTAGATTGGTGTTTTTCATCAGTTCTAGAAAATACCCAGTCATTATTTTTTCATATGCTACCTCTGATTCATTCCTATCCTTTTGTCATGGAAATTCAATTGGATTTTTTAGACATATCGAATATCTTTATATCTTTGAACTTCTTTCATTCAGTTTTCCATTGGTGTCTTTCTCTGTTTTATTCTGGATAATATCTACAGCTCTATCTTCAAGTTTACAAATAGTCTCTTTAGCTGTATCTAGTCTGCTAATAAATATATTCTTTGTGCTTTAAATTTTACATGCTTTTATTTCTGAAAGTTCTATTTAGTTATTTGTTTAAAAGCTGCTAATTTTTAATAGTTTCTTGCCCCATATTCATTTTGCAAATTTCTATTTTTATTTTTTAAGCATAATTGTTTTATATTTTGTGTTTGATAATTCTAACATCTGATGTCTTTACTGATCAGGTTTTGTGTTTGTGTGTGTGTGTGTGGTTTCTGCTGGTTCTTGGTCTTGTGTGTTTTGTGTCTTTTAAGTGTAAATTCAGTTTCTTTAAATATTTATTTGTGGGGCATCTTTAAAGTCTATATTGAAGGTGGGTTCCTCTAGAGAATTTACTATTAGTTTTCTTGGGGCACTAGCAACCTGGGAACACCTTAAATTTTTTGGCTTGATGTTTTTCAGGCCATTCAGGCATTTGAATTAGATGAGGTTCGTATTAATGGTTAGATTTTGATTGCAGACTTCTAGGAAGATTTTTTTCCCTGTATTTATTAATGAGGTTTGAGAGAGTCAAACAGTTTTGCATCTTCTGGGAGGCAGCTACACTGCTTGTTCACATGATGACATTGTGCACATTAGAAAAAGTCCCTCCTATCTCAAGATACTCTATTGGTCAGAAGTTTTTCATAATAGCATTAACATTGATAGTTACTGTGAAGTGAATAGTATCTCCAGGATTGTGTGAAGCACAAGTTGCCCTTGCTTCTGTTTGAAATGTACTTCCCTTCCATTCTGTCCTATCAAATCTTGCTCAGCCTTCAAAGCTTAACTCAAATACTCTATCCTCTAAGAAGTCACCCCTGAATTCCCCAACTCTAGCCTCAAAAGCCACCCCCTCCTGAATTAGCATAGTTACAGTGGTGCATTTATCACAAATTTACTACCTTTTGTTAGTTATTCTTTTTTAAAATCTTATCTTCATTACCAGACTAAAAGCTGCATGTTTTATTCATATTGCTGTGTAACACAGCCTTGAAGAGATGGTTGGAATATTTTTGTTCAACAGTTAAATGATAAAATTTCATTGAATACCAGGATGGGAACCTACTAAACAAAGCATTAAGAAAAAAGACTAGCAATTGGGGTGGTACATAAAGTTTCTTTTCTTTTCTTTTTTTTTTTTTTTTTTGAGTTGGAGTCTCACTCTGTCACCCAGGTTGGAGGGCAGTGGCACGCCTCTCAGCCACTGCAGCCTCAACCTGCTGGACTCTAGCGATCCTTCCACCTCAACCTTCCAAGTAGCCGGAACTACAGGCGTGTGCTACCACGCACGGCTAAGTTTTGATTTATTGTAGAGATGAGGTCTCGCCAAGTTGCCTGGGCTGGTCTTGAACCCATAGGCTCAGACAGTCTACTCGCCTCAGCTTCCTAAAGTGCTGGGATTACAGGCTGAGCCACCGAGCCCGACTCATAAAGTTTCTTTAAATCACATGTGTGTAGTTCAAAAGGACTGTCAAGGTGGATAAAAGCTTTCTCTGGGTGATGGCATTCTATGTTATAAAGGGCTTGCATTTTTTGGCATTGTCTCAGTGCCTGAAGTGTAGGGTGGTTTGGCAGAACTTCTGTCCTCTCATAATAGAGTCAGAGATGTCTGCTACAGAGGAAAATCTTTGTACCATTCCAGGAAAATGATTTCTACCAATCATTATTTTTCCAAAGAGAGATTAGGCCATACTGTTCTACAAAAATTACTGCCTTAAAATTTATTTACTTTTTACTCAATGTAATTTACCCAATTTGATAAATGCAGGAATGCATGTTGTAATTTTTCTTCCATACCACCGTCAGGTGATTTTAGAAGGTTTTCTGGAGAACTGCTTCCTTTGAAATCTGGAGTTTGCTAACATATTTACTTTGTACTGGGCACATTTTATAAATTACCTGATTTAAATCTTTAAAGATCCCCATTTAATTTTTTTCTTTTTGCTGGTTTGCAAAAGTGAAAAAGATCCTCATTTTAAAGATGGGAAACTGAGGCAAAATAATTTGTCTTGGTTATTCAATCATTAAGGGGTGGGGCCGTTGTGACCTGGATTTAGGTTCACCAGACTAGAAAGCTTTGCTGTCTTTCCAGTGCGTCACACATATGCAGGCTTAGCTTTATGGTAGGATTTGGGCAGATTTGAAATGTTAAGCTCTATATATGTATGTTCTCCTCCCATGTGAAGTCAAAGCTTATTACTATATTAACAGGACATGACCTTGTGGGAAAGTGATTGTGCGTTTCTAGTTTCCGTTGTTTATTTTGCATTTGGAGAAACAGCTGGAAAATATTATGACCAATGACTATTACTGACTTAATGTGACTCACATTTATGTCATAGTGTGGAGGTCCTCAAACACTCTGAAAGTAGTCACTTGGTGTGTTTTTACTGATCATTGAATAAGGCAGCTTTTCATGCAATGAACACACCATGAGAACTGCAGGACTAGGTTTGGACTTTGAGCGTCCCTATTAGGGGTGGCCAGGATTTGCCTTTTGTGAACCACCTTGAATGGCTTCTTCCCAAGGAAGGGGAGGAGGGGCATAGAAGCATGCCAGGCAATGATAAGTGACAGCCATTGTCCTGTACTTTATGATAACTGAATAGACACGTGGGTGGGTAGTTGGATGGAGGATTCTGATGCTCAGGAGAAATATATGATGATAATTCATGGTGGATTCTTTTTTGAGACAGCATCTCGCTCTGTTGCCTAGGCTAGAGTGCAGTAGAATGATCACAGCTCACCACAGCTTCAACCATCTAGACTCAAGGAATCCTTCCATTTCAGCCTCCTGAGTAGCTGGGAGTATAGATGTCTGCCACCATGCCCAGCTAATTTTTAGATTTTTTTTTTTTTTGTAGAAGTGAGGTCTCAATATGTTGTTCAAGCTGGTCTTGAACTCCGGACCTTAAGGAATCCTCACAGCTAAAGGCTTCCAAAGTACTGGGATTATAGGCATGAACCACTGCACCCCACCTTCTTGTTTGGTTATTAAGGCATATAGATGAGACTTACAGCCATGGTTTGGATGAGAGCTCAGGGCAGGAGCCCGAACCATACAACAGTCCATAAAAAAGGAATGTGTAGGGGATAATGGAGCAAATGTCCAAAGAGGAGGGAGTGTGGGGGTCTCACAGATCTCCAGAGGGAAGGGTTGCCATCTGAGGGAGCACTCAACGATGTCAACAGTACTGTGCACTCAGGCTTCATTTAACCAGATAGGAGAGCTATGAGAAAGCTACAATTGACAAAAGATGACCACTCATTACAAATGTGGGTTGAAGGACAAACAAAATAGAGGAGAACAGAAGTCTTCTGGTTTGAATAACTGGGTGGATGCTGGTTCCATCAAGAGGGACAGTAAATCTGGATGGGGGCAGTGGGTTTGGAGAGATAGGTTCAGTTTTCTTTCTTTCTTTTTTTTTTTTGAGTTGGAGTCTCACTCTGTCGCCCAGACTGGAGTGCAGTGGCCGCTCCCGGCCACCACAGCCTCGACCTGCTGGGCTCTGGCCATCCTTCCGCCTCAGCCTTCCAAGTAGCTAGAACTACAGGCGCATACTACCACACCCGTCTAATTTTTTTATTTATTGTAGAGATGAGGTCTCACTAAGTTGCCCAGGCGAGTCTCGAGCCCGCGGTCTCAGGCAATCCACTCACCTCAACCTCCCAAGGTGCGGGATTACAGGCTGAGCCACCGAGCCCGGCTGGGTTCAGTTTTCATTGGTTCATAATTCACTTCCATGGTTTTCATTAAAATTGTTAGCTTATGACTCTCACACCCATCTTATCTCAATTGTTACATTACAGAGAGAGGAGGCTCAAAGCAGAAACTTGGTCAGCGGCAACATTTGACGGGGGAGGCAGGGTAGCATGTGAGGAAGGCTGGAAAGCCAGAGAGACACTAGGCACTAGAATCTGAGGTCGCCTAGTAAGCCACGTGGGGAGGGAGTGTGAAGAAAAGCCAGCGGTTTCCATCGCTAGAAAGGGGTCAAGTAAGTTAACGACTGAGAAATGTCTATTGATTTTGGCAAAGACTATTACAGAAGAGTGGTGGGGTCAAAATTCATTCACAGAGATTTTAAGTGGATGAGCAGAGAGGTGGAGAACTGGAGTGTAGCTTGCTGTTTCCCGAAGCTGACTGTGAAGAGGGGAGAGTCGATAGAGAAGGATATTGTCAAAGAGACGGGAGTGATGATGTTTTGTGTTGTTTATATGCTGATGGAAGGAGGCAATGGAGAGAGGGAAGCTGAAGATGCTGGTCAGGAAGAAGTTGAAAGAGTGAGATCCCAAATGAAGTCAGAGGCAAATGGGAGGAGAGACCGTTCACCTGTGAATTAGGAAGGCTGGAGGTAAAGACAGGTGGCGATGCATCTGTTTCTAGACGTACACAGGTGGTCATGGTCGATGAATATCTGAATCGGTATACAGTGTCATATGTAAGTTATGTCAACTCCCCTTCCTTGATCTTGATCCAAACATTTTTTCCGTGATGCAAAGTCTTGTGATTCTCATTTTATAATGCAGGGGAATCAGCAAAATCCAGAATTTTGTAAATAAAATCTTACTGGAACATGATCTATGGCTGCTTTTGTGCTTCACTGGCAAAACCAGTGATCTACCATCTGACCCCGGGGCAGTGATAAAACCAAGGTGCAGAGGGAATGTTGACTTCTGAGGACTCTGCCCTCGTCCCTGTCCATCTCCAAGCGCCTTTTTCTTCTGTGTTCTTTGACATTTTTCCGATTCTGTGGTCTCTCTCTTAGAATCATCTAGCAGTGCCTCTCACTCTCTAGTGCTTTCAACAGTTAAAATTGCGAGGGACAAGGAAGTGACTCATGACTCTCTGCCTGGGTCCTGGGTGTGCAGGTTTAAGCCACTTTGCTTGAGTTATTTTCCTCCACCTTTTCTAAGAGGCCAAGACTCACTTCCTCTCTGAAACCATTACCAACTCCCCCTCATTTTCCTTATTCCTTATGCCAAACAGATGAACAAACTGGTTTTTTTCTTTGCTTTGCATTTCCTCAGCACTTGAGTGCATTGTTTCCAATCCCACACGTACTTTCTAGTAGGGTCTGTCACCTGTCACAGGCTTCCTCTGTGATGGGCTTTAGCATTCGGTCTCCACATCTAACCAAAGGCCTCCTGGGGGACAGGGACCACATTGACCCTATCATCAGTATCTCATGTTCCACAATTGCTGTGCATGTTATTGGTGCTCATGAGATGAATTTGGCTTAATTTGACAAAATTTAAGTGCTTCAGAATTGCTTATTTTTGCGTAACCACTAGCCCTTCTCAACCATTCTTGAAAGCAGATACCCTCCCGAATCTTCAAATCTACTTTGAATTATTGGCCAAATTAGAAAGCAGAGTATTTACAGGGACATACTTTCTTTATTTCACAGTGCTCGCAGTTTTCGAGAGAAAATACATATCTATTCAAGTCTATTTATTTGCCTAGCTTTCAAATGCCTCTAAGATTTTAATAGCTGCAATCTGGCTCTATAACTTAAGTGATCAGATTTTAGTTGTATTTAGTTATATGTGTAGTCTAGCGCCTTGCTACTCAAAATGTGGTCTGCCCACTGGAAGTATCATCGTCAGAAATGCAGTCTTGGGTCCCACCCCAGAGCACCTGAATCTTTTTAACAATATCCTTGGTGATGCAGATACCCATGCAAGTTTGGGAAATACTGTTCTGAGCTACTGACCTTGTGTTTCAAAAAAACACACACAAAATAGGGACTTGCCTCACAGGCCTTTTACATGTTTCATATGTTATGGTGATGTGGTTTAATATTTTATGGTGAGTGGTTTCCCTATTAGAAACGTTTTGCTGTTTTTCTCTGTTATTGCTGGAGGTCACAATTCGGAGACAGATGTAGAATATGACTTTTTCTTTTTTCCCTTTGCTACCTGGAATGCATTTAGTTTCTCTTTTTATGTAGAAATAAAGTCTAAAACTTCTACTGTTTTAGATGAGAATCTTGAATAACCTGTAGTAAATGAACAACCTCACCCATAGCGATTGACTTAATGCTGGGTTGTTTTTTGTTTTGAGTTGGAGTCTCATTCCGTTGCCCAGGCTGGAGTGCAGTGGCATGCTCACTGCCACCCCAGTGTCGACCTGCTGGGCTCCTGCTATCCTCAGTCTTCCAAGTAGCCAGAACCACAGGCATGCACTACCATGCCTGGCTAATTTTTTTTTATTTATTGCAGAGACGAAGTGTCACCATGTTGCCTAGGCTGATCTCGAACCCGTGGTCTCAGGCAATCCTCTCTCCTCAGTCTCCCAAAGTACTGGGATTACAGGCTTGAACTACCATGCTCAGTCTAATGCAGGTTTTTTTTCCCCCTTTGGGGTGTGTGTATGCTTATTTTACCATTCCCCTCTGATTACTTTGGAAACCACTTGTATTTATAACTGTGGATTTGCTATGGGATGACGTTATATTTCCCATTTTTTTAAGTCCTTAGAAAAAGCTGCAGGATTAATTATACAAGTAAATATAAATATGAAACTGCATTCCTTTAAAAAGCACATAATTCATACCAAGCATTATTCATATTATCCTTCTTGCCAATTAATCCAAGCAGGCAGAGTAAAAATTTACTGGGTTTATTTCTTTTTGGACAAGTCATGCTTATGTGTATAGTTCAAAAAATTTAGGGAAAAGTAAATCTCCTTTTTGTCCTCACCATCTAGCCAAATAGTTCCCTCCTCCTTGGAGGCATCTTATCTGCTCTTACCAGCATTTTTTTTTGAATCGGAGTCTCACTCTGTCACCCATGCTGGAGTGCAGTGACACACTCACAGCCACTGCAGCCTCAACCTGCTGGGCTCAGGCGATCCTTCTGGCTCAGCCTTCCAAGTAACTGGAGCTACAGGCACACGCCACCATGCCTGGTTAAGTTTTTGATTTATTGTAGAGACAATGTCTCACAAAGTTTCCCAGGCTGGTCTTGAACCCCTGGACTCAGGCAATCCTCTTGCCTTAGCTTCCCAAAGTGCTGGGATTGCAGGTTTGAGGCACTATGCCTGGCCTCTTACCAACTTTTTATGGGCACTTTCAGAGATGGTATATGCACTAGGAGGTTTTACATAGTCATGGCTAAGAAAACAGGCTCTGGGTCCTGACAGAATTTGAACACTTGCCCATAGCTTTCTGACCTTGGGCATGTTCCTAAACCTCATTGTGCCTCAGTTCTCTCAGTTGCAAATGGGGTTATTAGAATTATTGAGAAAAACAACCAGATAATTCATGTACAGAGCTAAGAATAATTTTTAGTTTGCAGAATATAGTCAACAAATATTAACTATTAATATGTGTAAACATTTCTTTGTCTTTATCTCTTCTCTATATGAATAGTAGCACACTCTATATGCTTAAATACCTTGCTTTTTTAAAGCCTAACCATGTGAGATTTTCATTTAACACTGGAGAATTGTTCATTATATTATGTATAGAGCTGCCTCATTCTTTTTCTCCAGATTATTCTGTTTTATGGATATAATTTATTTATCCAGCCCCCATTAGTGAACATTAGTGTGTTTCCATTCTTATGATATCATAAAAAGCCTTGGTGAAACGGAATGCATAGATGTGGTAGTGTGTCTGTAGGGAAGTTTCTAGAAATGGAATCTATAAGTGGTCAACGTATAGGTTTTAGTTGTGATAGATATGGATGAATCGTTATGCTATCCACAGAATGATATACTCCTTCCAGCAAAGTAGGAGAGTGCCTGTTTTTGACAGATTTTTAACTTTAATATTAATATGTTTAATATTTTTTAAATGTCAGGAATAATAAAATATCCTTACATATTTGGCAATTTGATTAAGGTTGCTAGGTTCTTTGGAACAGAATGAGTGGTAGGAAGATAGGACAACACTTGATTCTTAAGTGTTGGAGGGAGTAACAAAGAGATCTGGTGAGCTGTTTGTGAAGAGGAATTGTTGTTATATTCACTAACTCCAAAAGCATTCTTGACGTATTCAGGTAACACAAGGAGTTTGGAAAGAAACCCCAAGCATCAGTGTATTTCCTTTGAGTTTGCGGCGGAGCCTGGCCTCTCAGATACTCCTTGAAGTGCCTTGGCTTTAGCCATGCTGTCTCTTGCGTCTAGTTTCTGAGATTAGCACAACATAGAGCACCTCTTTCTTTTACTCAAACATCTCATTATACAAATTCTTGCTGCCAACTGAGCTGATCATACAGCTTTTGTTTAAATGTAGGCTAAAGTTTCTTCTAAATACTTTTAAAAAATTTTTTTCAGACAAGATCTCCCATACTGCGTGCAGTGGAATTGTCTTAACTTACTGCAGCCTCCACTCTTGAACTCAAGGGGTCCTCCCCACTCAGTTTCCTGAGTAGCTGAGACTACAAGCAGGTCTTTTAATTTAATTTATTTTTGTATACTATAGACAAAGTCTCACTATGTTGCTCATGCTAGCCTTGAACTTCTGGGCTCAAGGGATCCTCTCACCTTGGCCTCCTAAAGTTCTGGGCTCACATAAATACTTTCAAATATTAATATCATCTCCTAAGTAAATCAGACCTAAAGCTTTTGTAAGTATCTAGTATCCTGAACCACATGACCAGCCTTTATTGATTTTTTTGGGGCAAGCCAAAATATTTGCAATCCCTTTGTTATCTGTTTTACATTTTGTAAATAATTTAGCCACTGAATTTTACAGAGTATAATAATATACTACTGTCTTGAAACATAGCTCAAGTCTTTGGGGAGAAGTAGGATTAGCACTGAGATACACATTTTTAATCCATGTGGCAAATGATTTTTGGCTCCTTTTGAATAATCAGGTGAGCTGAGGAATTGAAAGAAGAGAAACAAAAGATAACATTTCAAGAGGCAAATAAACACATGGCCATTTTTAGTCACCGACATCTATCAGGAAATAGTTGCTGGGCATCAAGTATATTGAGTATGGCACCTGGTGAAGATGAGAAGCTGTGGGTTGTCAGCTGACCTCTCCCAGCCTGGTAGGATTGTAGATATTTGGGATTGCCCTAGCTGCTTCAGGACGCCAGGAGCTTACCTTCAGGGTGGTCTGTGATCCTGCACTTGGTCACTGTGGGTTTGTGAGACCCACTGTGGCATTTGATCTTGGTCCAGGTGAGCTTCTTATTTAGGGGAGCAGTAGGCAGATAGAGCTTATAGATGCTCGGTGGTAAGCTAAATCACTCAACCATCTAGCACTTATCAATGTGTTTCAAGGGCCAAAGGATATAATGCATGTATTCTCTATGGAACGGAACTCCAAACAGTATTTATCAACATAGTTACAGTTCTTTCTTCTCAGCAACTTAAGATCTCAGTGCTGAGGAAAGTGTCTTTTATACCCTTCTTTAGAGTCTAGGTAAACACAATAGATGCTGTTAGACTTCACAATAGATACCATTAATGTAGCTCTTATTATATGCTAAGTCTTTTTGTCAATGAATTGTTGTCACAAGCACTAATGAGATAGATATTTGTATATCCCTCTTATAGATGAGGAAATAGACTCTTAGAGAGTTTAGGTAACATGTGCCAACTGGTAAGGGTGCACAACTGAAAGTCACACCTGGGTTTCTCCCACATTGAAGGGTATGCTTCCTTATGTATTATGCTATTCTGGTGGCTAAATACAAAAGTGCCTATAACAATATAAGGAGCTGTCACATATGTTTGACACAATTGTTTCTTCTAATAAGGGCTCATTATTACTTCTAGTTCAACCATTCTTAATGTAATGATGATCAATTTCAATGTTGCAAAGGATTTTCAGTATTTTCTCAAATTATCTTTGTTACTTCTCTGAAAACGGAGGCTTAATTTATTGACAAGTTGTCAGAATTGCCTTTTTACTTTTCAGTGATCAGCAATACCACAAAGGATCTTTCATCAGCCTCTGATGATGACTGGAGCTCTCTCTCTCATATCAAGGTCATTGTTTGATTCTCTTAGGATCGTGATGCATGCCAGGCAACATTCTTAT
Organism: Carlito syrichta; assembly: GCF_000164805.1. Taxonomy (NCBI): domain Eukaryota; kingdom Metazoa; phylum Chordata; class Mammalia; order Primates; family Tarsiidae; genus Carlito; species Carlito syrichta. The sequence goes on from NW_007260348.1 coordinate 673,021, forward strand.
TTTACACACACTTATCTTGTATTTCCAGCATTTTTCTCTTTTCTTTCTAGTGAGTAATATTGATTTTTGTCTTCATTAATTCTTCCCATGATCACCAATTTTCTTCTCCCTTTGTGTTCAATATCTCTTTTAAAGTCTTGTTCAATAGTCTTAATCTATACTTGATGTGTCTTAATTTATTTCTTGTTAATTTTTAAATTATAAGGATTATTGTATTTTAACATCCTTTCCTCCCTCTTCCATGGTCATATTTTTCCTTCTCTGGTGGGATTCTTTTTGCCACTTTCCTGTCCCTTTTATCCCCAGTTCTATTCCAGGTGGAGTCTGAGGTTGGGACGTGGTGGACAGAGCCCAGGCCGGTGCTGCCCTGAGAGAACCAGTGGACACTGTCAGGGCTTGGATTTGGCTGATGACATGGGTTGCAGTCATATCATTCTCCTTGAACCTGCCCCAACTCCTGCTTCCAGCACTGAGCAGAACTCCTTCGTGCCTGCAAGTCAAGCAGGAAAGGGAAAGCAACGCCCATAGCATCAGGGACCTGTGACTGGCCTCTCTACCCATCCCCACTCCCCGTCTTTCATAATGGAGTTACAGTTCCATTCATTGTTAGGCAGGCTGGGCTTTGAACCAGGCATCTAATATCTACTATCTCCAACCTTACATCCACCCATCAAGGTTAATTATTATCCATGGTTGACAGCAGAGGAAGCTGATACTCTGGAGGTTATAAGTCTTGCCAAGGAGTTGATACTCTGGGAGGTGACAGATCTTGCCAAGGAGTTCTTAGCCTGGAAGTAGCTGAACTGTGATTCCACGCCCTGTCTGTGGTACTACAAAATCTATATTGTTTCCACCTCTGCATTTTCTTCTGTCAAAAGGAATTTAGTACTTGAGTATTTTTTACACCTTTTGTTATTTTCAGTTGGATTATATCCTTCATGTCCTAATTAGAGGGTGTTTAAATATTTTCTATTGCTGGATCTTAATACTATTGCATCATGTTCCCTAGAGTTATTCTTTTTTTCTGTATTTGATTTATTAATAATCCAGGACATTGTTTCCTTTGTTCATTGTATTAGATTCAAATAACTGGTGATTTCTGCTTCCCAGCTTCCTGCCACACTAAGAACAGGTCTAAATTAATGATCATGTTTTGCTCTGACAGTCTAATAATATCAAAATCAAAGTTATTGATTATTTTTCCTTAAATAAATTACGTTTTGTTGCTTACAGAACTTTTACAAGGATCCTTTAGTTTATATCAAAACTGGATTTTTGCTCTTAAACTTGTGTGTTTTTCAGACAGAGCATCTTTTGCAGAATTTATGCAGGATTATAATTAGTACCGGCTGGCTGTATGTTGGGATAAGACTTTGATAAATTTAGCCTATGCCTCAGTTTCATAAGATACTTATAATGATTTTTAATATGCAATACAAAATATTTGATTGAGGCTGAAGCTAGAGGATTGCCTGAGCCCAGAAGTTCGAGACCATCCCAGGCAACTTGGCGAGATCTCGTCTCTACAGTAAATCAAAAAAGTAGCCAGGTGTGGTAGTACGCTCCTGTAGTTCCAGCTACTTGAAAGGCTGAGGCGGAAGGATCACATGAGCCCAGCAGGTCAAGGCTGCGGTGGCTGTGAGCATGCCACTACACTCCAGCCTGAGCAACAGAGTGAGACTCCAACTCAAAAAAAATTTTTTTTTATTATGGGCATGAGGTCATTTTGTTTTGTGATTCTCATTAAAAATAGTTTTGGCTTGATGAGTATCACCATTTTTCTTACTGTCTTTTTTAAAAGAAATTGAGAGCTATTTTTCAGGTTTATTTGTTGACTAGGAGGTTAATATATACTAATTGTGGAGCATGTACAAAATTCAGAAATATATAAAGAATAATATAATAGTCACCTATAATTCTACCTTCTATTAGAGATAGAAAAAATTAACCATTTTGGCATATTTCCTTTCTATCCTATGTGTGTACATTTTTACATACTTGAGATTCCAACATATTTAACATGCATCACAATAAATTCCCCCATTAATTAAAAACTCTTCATAAACATAATTTTAATGGCAATTTATATTTTATAATATACATATGCCACAACTTACTAACCATTCCCCAGTGATAGGCATGCGAATTGTTTCCAATGTTATGAATAATGCCCTTATGTACATCTTAGTGCATATACATCTTGGTCCACATTTATAATAGTTTCATTTAGATTGGTTCTTCTAAATAAAATGTCTAGGTCAAAAAGTAAGACGACTTCAAAGACACTTGATACTTGCCAGAGTTTTTTCCAGAGTGACTGAGTCAATTTCCATTCTAGCCAGGAGTAGTTGGGGGCCTGGACTCAACACGCCTTAATAGGCATTATGTGTTCACATAGCTAATTTGGTTAATAAAAACTAATGTTGTTGTTTCAATTTGCAATTATTTAGTAATCAGCGGCGTTAAACATTTTTTATCTGTATATTTGCTTTTTTACTACTTTGAAAAAAACTCTATTTTTCATCCATTAAAGCCTAGTCTGTTTCTTACAGCTTATAAGGGATCTTTATATATTAAGGATATTGACACTTTCTTTATAATGTTTGTTGAAAACAATTTCCTGATTACTTATTGACTTTTTAAAATGATGTTTGATATTTAATTTACCATTTTTTTAGTATTTTAGTTTACTATAAATTTATAGTTTGTAATATACTATATAACATGTTGGTGAAACACCCATCTCTGTAAAATATTTAAAGAAGTTAATTCTGAGCCAAACAGGAGTGACCATGGCCTGAGGTATAGTCTTATGAAGTCCTGAGAACGTATGCATAAGGTGACTGGATTGCAGCTTGGTTTTGTACATTTTAGGGAGACAGAAATTTACAGGCAAGGGCCTAAATCAATACATGAAAGGTATACATTGGTTCAGCCTGGAAAGGCAGGATCTTTCCAAGTGGAGATTACAGGTGATTGGTGAATTTAAGGATTTTCTGATTGGCAATTGGTTGAAAGAGTTAAGCTCAGTAAGTCAAAATAAATTTCTTCTGGAAGAAGTAGTAGAGTTAGGATGAGGGGGATTGTGGAAGCCAAGGTTTTTGTTAAATAGAAAAATCCTCTAAGTAACAGGCTTCAGAGAGAATAGTTGGTAAATGTCTTAAAAGGTGTCAGACTCTTCCTAGGGAAGTAGATTCTCTACAGATGCAAATTTCCCCAAGAGCCAGCTTGCTGACCATTCCAAAATATATCCAATAAACATATTTGGAGGTAAAAAATTTTTATTTCCCTCGGGGCCTTGTATCTGTCAGGTGGTGCTACACCAGAGTCAGGGTGGAATTTGGTATCTGATTTCCTCAGAGTCTGTTTCTCTATTTTAATGTTGATGCTAGTCAGTTGTGCCTAAACTCTAAAGGAGAAGGGATGTAACAAGGCCATGTTTTTTAACATGCATTTTAAAAAGCAGTCCGATGTGAGAATATGAGTGGATGCCATTCCCATCATAGTCTGGAATTTAGCTTTTCAGGATTCCCTTGGCCTAGAGCGGATCTGTTTAGTTGGTTGTCGGGGCTTAGAATTTTATTTTTGACTTACAAGCATATAATTTACTGTAAAAATAAATTTACAAATTGAATTTGCTAATTTTGATTTATTACTGGTTTTAATTTTTAGTCAGGCATGTTGTTTTTGTGTGTGAAATTCCTGCCATAATTTTAGAAAGTCTCCCCATAAGAAAGAGGATAAATATTGAACTATATTTTCTTCTAGCTCCTCTAGTGGGATTTTAAAACTTTAACTCTATGATTTACTTGAAATTTATTTTGAAGTATATTTTGAGATTAAAAAAATAGAACCTGATTTTTTTTTTCCCCATAGATAATCAGTTGACCCAGCAATTAAAAAAAATAAGCTCTGGATCCCCACAGACTTTTGTCATTACTCTATCGTGTATTGATGTCTTATATATCTTAGGGGTTGTTTCTATGCTATTTAAAAAAATTTATCTGTTTTGTACTTACCCTGGAATTATACTCTTCATTATTGAAGATTTATTATATGTTTTATTAATTTAGGGGATTGCATTTCTCCTTCTTACAATTATTTTCCAGAATTTAGTCATTTTAACCTCTTCATTCTAATCATAATCATTTTGCCAAGTTCTTTTTGAGTCAGATTCTCACTCTGTCACCCAGGCTGGAGTGCAGTGGCACGCTCACAGCCACCCCAGCATTGACCCACTGGGCTCAGGCGATCCTTCAGCCTCAGCCTTCCAAGTAGTCAGAACTACAGGTGCATAGTGCCACGCCTGGCTAATTTTTTGATTTATTGTAGAGTTGAGGTCTCGACAAGTTGCCCAGGCTGGTCTAAGTTCTTTATCCACTATCTTTCCTGGTTTCCCCCTTCCTGCCCTAAACAAACAAAATAAAAACTCAAAGGAAACATAATGACTGTGGGATTTCTACTGGAATTTTGTAACATTAATAAAATAATTCAGGCAGATTTGATCTCTCTTTTAGTGCTTATCTAGCAAGATACTTTCTTTTAGAACAGAAGCTTCTTATTTTTCTGTATTTCCCCTAATTAATAATTTTTTCTGATCAGAGACAGTCATCAGGCCTGGCTATCTGAGCACCAACCATGCTCTTAGACTGAGGTGGGTGGACTCCAGAGGATGGCCCTCAAGCTAAGAATATTTTTTTGTGCTTTTAATGATTTGTAAAATAAACCAAAGAAGAATATATGACAGAAACCTCATGCAGCCCACAGACCCTAAAATATTTAACAATCTGGACCTTTACAGAAAATATTTGCTACGAGCCCTGTGCAGCTAAGCTCTGGCCAACATGTAGAAGGCATTTGGAGTTCACATACTAATTATGAGTCAGTTCTTTGCTTTCATTCATTTTTTTTTTTACCTCTCCAGCACATTGTCTAGGAAGGTGTTTTTGTTGTTGCTGTTGTTTGGTTGGTTGTGGTTTGTTTGTTTTTTGTTTTGAGTTGGAGTCTCACTCCCTCGCCCAGGCGGGAGGGCAGTGGCACACTCCCAGCCACCGAAGCCTCGACCTGCTAGGCTCCAGCGATCCTTCTGCCTCAGCCTTCCAAGTAGCTGAAACCACGGGCTCGCGCTACCACGCCCGGCTAATTTTTTGGTTTATTGTAGAGACGAGGTCTCGCCAAGTTGCTGGGGCTAGTCTAAAACTTGCGGGCTCAGGCAGTCCATTCACCTTGGCCTCCCAAAGTGCTAGGGTGACAGGATGAGCCATCAAGCCCTGCCGATGTTTGTTTTTTAACATGCATTTTAAAAAGCAGTCCGATGTGAGTATATGAGTGGATGCCTACAGCTTTTGTTTCTTTCTACATTTGTTTTTTCTTTACTATTTCAACATACGTTTTCATACATTTTTTTAAAAAGTGCCTTGAGTGTGTATTCTGAAAGTTTTGAAAAAAAATTCTCTTTTTTGGAAGGCTCACGTCTACTCATGTGGGCATTTCCTTTTAATGACCTTTCCCATGCAGTAGAGCTGGTGAGGTCAGCAGCCACTCAGGCTGAAACTTTCGAAGAGCTCAAAAGTGGAATGTTCCCAGGTCTGCCCTGGCGCTCCACTCCACATCCCAGCAGCAGGGTCTTTTTGGAGGCATCTTCTAAACTAGATGATGAAAGTGATTTGTAAACCTCATATGGTCTAGTTTATTATTTGATTCATTTCCATCTGTTTTTGTTGGAGAAAGCTGAGACTCCCCAGGATGGGCACAGGGTGTACAGTGGGGTCAGGTGAGGTAGAACTGTGGAGAGGGTTCTGGATATCCTGGAGGAGCTCGAGGACTTTTGAAGTAGAGGACAGAGAGAGGGTTGGAAAAAGAGAGGGTTACCATTTATGGTAACATGGGTAGATTCCACATCCCTAGGAGACCTGAAAACCCTTTGTAAGAAGAGAAGTGAGTCAGGAAATGAAACTATTCCACGTTTAAGCAACCTAAGTCTCAAAGGGTGAGTCTGAATTCTAATGGTTTTCACTGGGGTTTCACCCCTCTGTCTTGGAAAATATGATTGTTCAGGTATGGGATTCAGTCTTTCCGATTCTGAAAGAAAAATCAACCAAAGTTTAAGTTAAGCTCATAATTTTTTTTCCTGAAATATAGAAGGTGATTGTTGGAGATTTCATAATCTTTAAGTGTAGAATTATTAAAGAATAGTGGAAGGTCCCGCAGAGATTGGTTAATAGAATTTACAGCAGGTGAGTCAGGCAAAGACCAAATTTCATGGAAAAACTTTAAAGCAAAGTTGTTAGAAATTTAAATTGGATTTGAGTGTGCCAGATCAACTACTGAGAAATGCTATAGGGCCTCACTGTTAAATTCTATAAGAATCTGCTTAGAATTGATATTGGTTTTTTTCTGATGCTGTGAGGTACTGATTTTGAGTTTGAGTCTAAGTACATACATTTTCCAGATGTAATAATTTTACCTAAGTAAATGAAAATATGGCTGTATTAGGGATTCAAATTTATCACATTGAGATGTGTTTAGCAGCAGTTTGATGCTCAGTCAAGAATGTTCCAACAGCCAAACTCCAAGGAGTCTTTGGAAAATTTCCTGGCTGAGAAAAGTATAGTTTCAAGAATCAAGGAGAAAACTATAAGATTAAAGAGTTGGGAGATTTACATGTGTAGGAGTCACACATTTTAAATTTCTTTTATCTTGAGTCATTTTTTCATACATATGTAATAAATTTGTATATACTTCATAAAGTGAGCTAGATATACAAATATTTCATATTACACTGACAGAGGATGCAGTGTGATATGTTAATCCTAATAAGCTAAAATTAAAGACCTTGTGTATCTTTGTTATTTCCATCCACCTAGGCACATTGAACATTCACGTAGGTAGAATGGTTCAGTGAGTCCTGAGTGTGAGTAGAGTTGAGGCCTTGAGAACGTTCAAGACAGATGCTACAATCCACAAATCCTTGCCAGGGAAGGATTTCATTGCTTTTCAAGTCACTAGAACACATATTCATGAAAAATTATACCTAAACTCCCTCAGAAAGGGGTAGGTTCTCAGTGAACATTTGTTGAGGGAATGAATGGACTATCAACTTGGTGTCTCGAGATTATGGTCTTAGTTCCCAGATTTAGTCACTGTACAGTGATAATCATGAGGCTGACATGTACTGATTGGTGACTACACAAGGTATTGTATCAAGAACTTCTTTTATAATTTCGTTGGCTCTTCACAGACAACAACTCGTTAGGAATATATTAGTCAGAGTATGCAAGGTTGTGCTGTGGTCTCAACTCCACCATTTCTGGGTCTTCACCCAACAGAGTGAAGTCTGCTGTAGTCTGGGCAAGGTGACTCAAAGTGATGCAGGCTGTTTCAGTCTCAGCCTGACTCTGCCTTCTCAACCCTAGAGATGGGTAAGAAAGAGGACGGAACACCACGCAGGGACTTTTCAGTGTTCAAACCTGAAAGTGACACACCATACATCTGCTCACATTTTATTGGTCAGAGCTAGACCTATGCTACCAGGAGGACCAAGACATGCAGTTTTCTGTGTCCTGAGAAAGGGAGAAAAACTGAAAATTGACACATAATGATAATGGCTCTCATAGGTCCACTGTACAATTATCATCATTTTGTAATTGATAAAACTGAAGTCCAAAGAGGATTAATTATTTGTCCAAAGTTACAGGGCTGAGATGTAAAACAAAGCAAGATCCGGAACTTAGGTTTGTCTGTTTTCAAAGCCCATACTCTTAACCACCCTGCAATATTAAACGGAATTTAACGTTCTTCTTATGGAAACTTAAGATAATGGGGAGAATGATAAAAAGATTGGGTTAGGGATTTGGGAACCTGGTAGATAGAACTGATTCCATCATTGACTCACTTTTACATGTAGCTAAGCCACTTCTCTGGGCTGATTTCCTCACATGTGAATAGTAATTACTAGGATGGTAATATAAAGTAATACATGTAATAGCACCTCGAGAGGCATAAAGTACTGTATAAAGATACGATGGTGTTATTACTAACACCAGCTTTCTGAATTTGTCTTGTGCAGTTTTTTTTTTTTTGAGTTGGAGTCTCACTCTGTTGCCCATACTGGAGTGCAGTGGCCGCTCCCAGCCACTGCAGCCTCCACTTGCTGGGTTCCAGCGATCCTTCCACCTCAGCCTTCCAAGTAGCCAGAATTATAGGCATGCGCTACCATGCCCGGCTGATTTTTTGATTTATTGTAGAGATAAGGTCTTGCCAAGTTGCCCAGGCGGGTCTCAAAACCGCGGGCTCAGGTAATCCACTCACCTCAGCCTCCCAAAGCACGGGGTACAGGCTGAGCCACCGAGCTGGCTTTGTGCAGGCTTTTTACAAGTAACAGTTTCAAGATTCTTACAAGAAAAGTTTCTTCCCATGTAACAAGTAAACCTTTTACATTATCTTGGGACATTTAGTTGTTTTCCTTGCAAAATATTATATTATACAGTTACAATATAAAGTGTAACTTCATTGGTATAACATTTTTTCAGGCATTTCATTAGACTGAAATGGTGTACAGTTTTGACCAGATTTATTAATCCTCACTTTCTCATTATTTATAGTATTTAAAGCCTTGGCAAATTATACCTTCTCATTTGTCTTCCCCCTAATTTTTTGTCATATTTTTAAAAATTATTCTTAAAAGTGAGTGTTCTAGGGAGCATTTTTAGATAATGTAACTGCAAATTTGGGAAAATTTAATATTTTTGCCATTTGTTGATGGTAACATGAAGTGGGTCAAAACAGTTGCATGTTGTCTGTGCCCTAATTTAGAAAAGCACCCTCTTCCCCTGGAGGTAGGGAAAGAGAGGAGATTTGTTAAATACGTTTAAATTACTGGCCCCAGCTTCCTGACTCCTAAAATTCCTTGGTGTGATACTGTAGTTCTCAATGTTTGTGTCCTATTTTTAGTATCTCCCCCGCTTGATGTTTTATGTGCACCTCTCCTCTCCAGTCCTGCCTGGCAGTTCTCAATCTTGCCAGAACCAGGGACCAATGCCCATGGGGGAGTACCCTGATTTTGTGACAATCCTGCCTCTACATTGCTTCAGATGTGATACAGTGGATTTCAACAACCTTTGACTTCTTCCTGGCAGTAGTTAATAGTACAATGAATAATAAGACTAGAAAAGAAAAAGGGTTCTGTGGAAATTTGGGAGCAAAATTCTCATTACCCAAAAAGAAATAGCCAGCATATTTTTCTCAGACCTCATCTTATAGACATGTTTGTACCTCATTGTTTAAACATAACCCTTCTTAACCAAGGGCAAGTATGCTATGCCTCTCTCCTCCTCTCCTATTTGGACACAAAGCCTGTTATTGTTGATTGTTCTGTGGTTGGGTCACTTGAAAATGAGATTTCATTTAAGTAGAACATTTTCGTTATAGGATAACAAGACTTTTAAATTTTGTACTTTTAGAGAATCTTGGAAACCGTTTACATTTACTCTCAATTTCTCCTTTTCAGAGTCCTGAAGGAGGACTCTAAAAATTCCTCCCTGAAGGAGGGAAGACTCATTAGAGAATAGAATATTATGACATACCTCTTTATTGGTGAGCCATAAAAAAAAAAAAAAAAAACAACACACACATCTCTTTATTGGTGAGCCATTAAAAAAAACCCAGAAAGTAGGTATTTATAGTATTGAAAGCTTTTGGTTGTAGTGGTTTCAACTGACCTTGGAAATTGTAACTTTGATGTGCAAAGTAATTCTTTGTATGTGCTTTTATTTCAGAATGTGGTCTATAAAAACGATGATAATCTACTGCATTTACAAAATATCTTCCCAAGGGCCTAGTTCAGCTCTTTCATGGAGGTGAGCAGTGAAATGACACCAGATCTCTCAGTTTGGAGAAGTGACCACTCAGTGACATCTCCTTTCTATTCCTGTTCATCTCATTCACTTACATAATTACTTTGTGTAAAGATCTCCTAGAACTATTTTAACCCCTGATGGATCAGTCTTTTGTGCATCTAGATTTTATTCTATTATCATGCATTTCAGATAGCCCTTCCCCCATCTTTTTTAGATTTTTTTCTCTCATTCCGTTTCCAATTTCTTTTACCGTACTTTAGGATAAAAAATTTTTTGCTGCTGAGAACTATAATAAGTTAGAACAAGGAGCCCTACGAGATTAAAAATCTTACAGGGCAGAAAAATAAAGGAGTGGTCCAAAGACAAGTAGGCCTTGATGGGGTGTGGCTGCCACTTTGGCAGCCTCATGTCCTTTTCTTCCCTTCAGGTTGGCCTTGTCTGTTTTCCATTCTCTGTTCTGCCTTTCGGAGCATAGATACAGTTGAGGCAGGCCCTGGTCAAGGTCAGACTCTCTCAGGAGCTGATATGTGAGGTGAGACCTGGGAGTGAGGTGGGACCCAGCTGTGCTGAGAGGTTAGGAAGGGAGTTTCAGGCATCGAGAATGTTCTGGCACATGCTAGGAGCTGGGAGACTAGAGATGGATCTTATTGGGACAGTACTTGGTCTCTGGAACTGACAGTTTAGGCTGGTTGTCATGGTTTTTGCTATATCTTCATCTAAACTTCCTCTTACCAGTTGACAAAAGCCCCTGAGCCACTAAGCTTGAGCCACTGCCACTTCCTCTGGTGTATCGGTTAAACCAGCCATCCGTTTCAACCTGAGATCTGCACCAGATAACCTTGAAGGGATCTGTTTAATCCATCCTCTTGCCAACCTCAGCAAATGGCTGCACCAGGCACTTACTTCCTGTGTGTTTGCTAAAAATAATAATAATAACAACAAAAAACTAGCTAGGTTAATTATTATTATTATTATTATTATTATTTAGAGACAGGGTCTTGCTCTGTTGCTCAAGTTGTAGTACAGTGGTGTGATCGTAGCTGACTGCAGCCTTGAACTCCTGGGCTCAAGTGATCCTATCCCCTCAGACTCCCGAGTAGCTGGGACTATAGGCACGTGCCACCATGCCTAACTAATTAGTTTTTCTTTTTAGAAATATGATTTCTCTTTATTGCCCAGGCTGATCTTAAACTCCTGGCCTCACATGATCCTCCTGCCTTGGCTTCCCAAAGTACTGAGATTACAGGCATGAACCATCAGGCCTGGCCCTGACCTGATTAATTTAGAATAAGTTTCATACAATGGGTATAATTCTCAGGTTGCAATTTTCCTTGGTAGATTCAAATGATACTCAGAAGTCAGTCCTGCGACAGCAGTGACAAACTGATTTCAGTTATTAGCCCTCCCCCTTACTCATTACCTTTTTAAAACTTAGGCTTAGTTTTATAATTAGATCAGCCCTGAAGGGAAACTCCTTGCTAGATGTACTGCAATAGACTTAATTTGCATGGAACAATATTAGCGATATCTGTAGGCTTATTTTCCCTTATATGCATATGACCACATAACTGTTCTGCTAACATTAAGTTTTAAATGCTTTTATTTTAAATATCAGCCTTCGGGGGGAATAATCAAGACCTAACAGAAGGGAAAATTAGGCTTATGACATTATCATACAAAAAGGAGAACATTATCATAAACTGGAAAGAAAAACAGTAAAATAAAAATCTTACCAAATGCATATGGTAAATAAAAAAGAATGATTGCTGCTATTGCTAAATACTAAAATAACCAACTCTAAATTGAGAAAATAAAGGCTTTTCATGGAAAAGATGAGGGAGGCTTGATTTCTCTACTAGCTAGAAAAGGGAAAGCCTTTTAAGACAGAGCAATTTCCTTAAGAGTTTTTAATGAAAATAGATGATGCAACATAAGTCATTGTTTTCTTTAGTGAACAATACATTTGAAACAGTTGTCTCAAGGATTCTAGTTAGCCTATGAAAGCTTCCATATTCAAATGGTGTAAAATGATGCATTATATAGTCAATTTAAGAAACTTCATAAAATCTCTGGAGGAAGAAGTCTTGAGAAGGAAGACTCTCAAGATATTCGTACTGAACACAGAATTCTAGAAGGATGTTTTGACTATCCCTCTCAGGTTGAGGAAGACACTGTTGACTGCGTGGGTATGTGACATCAAGGTACCACTACTGCTGTTGACTTTAGAAAAACAGGTATTGCTGTCCATGATTCTAAAAAGTAATAGACCAGCTGTGTCTTTGTGAGACCTTGTCAATACCTTCCAGAGACCATGAAATGTAAAATATAAAGAAGTGCTAGCCCTTCTCTATGAAGTGGCCCCAACTATACAAAATGATGCTGATTTCAGAAGTACTATTTTCTCTTGGGTTTTTGTATCTCTTACACAGTAACCCACCCTTATCCTGGGGGATATATTACAAGACCCCCAGTGGATTCCTGAAGCCACGGATAGTACCACGCCCTCTAGATACTATGATTTTTTCTTACACATACAAACCTATGATAGTTTAATTTATAAATTGGGCACAGTAAGAGATGAATAATAAGTAATTACAAAATAGAACAATTACAGCAATATACTATAATAAAAGTTATGTGAACGTGGTCTTCTCTTTCTCAAAATATCCTATGGTACTATACTCACCTATTTTTTTCTGACTGTGGTTGACCACGGGTAACTGAAACCATGGGAAGCAAACCTCTGGATGAGAGACAGCTACTGTATATAGTTGATGATAATTCTAACATGAAATTTGAGAAATGGCATGGGAAGCCTTTTAAAAAGGAACAAAAAGATGAAAAAAAGTGGAAAGACATCCTACATGTCCACTCTGGGTGTTTCATATTTGTTCCTTCTGCCCATTCCTTCTTTATGAAGTGACCCCATATGTCAGGGAAGTGGAGCCGATTTTGGAGATGCCCGGGGTGGTGAGGGGAGAAGCAGAAGACATTCGGTGCTACGATAGACAGGAAGGAGGCAACAGGGAAGTTGGGCACAGAAGCAGCCTAGATTCACCCCCAAGCCCTTGACTCCAGTTGGCAGACAGCGCATGTGGGGGTCAGATCAGGCATTTTCAGAAGTATGGTTTTTCCTGGGGCAGGCAAGAGTAGATCAGGGAGTTGGACAGAGAAGTAGCTTGGGTCTACCCCTGCCCTTGACTTCAATAGGTCCGTGGTCTTGTACAAGCAAATTGACTAAAGGTTCAATGGCCAGAGGCTTTTCAACCAGTGTGTACTCTGTAGAGGATAGGGCAGCTCTCTTCTCCTTCCCTCTCCTCTGATTCTGCATTGCCCAGACAGCCAAGCTAGGGGCACAGGGCAGTGCGGTGAAACACAAAGTGAACAGAGCTTATTTTAATTGAAATCAAAGGACCAGAGCGATTTTATTTAAACACAACCATGGAGACATTTGTTGTACTTAAAACACCTAAAATTTATAGCAAGAGAGTACTGACGTAGATTATATCTTATTACAGCTACTGCATTTTCATCATTTCATTAAATTGTGTTGTCATTTATGTATGACAACTGACTTAGTCATCTTGGGATTACATAACAAAATACCATCATCTGAATGGTTTAAACAACAGAGATTTATTTTCTTACAGTGCTGGAGGCTGGGAGATTCGAGATCAAGGTGTGGGCCAATTCAGTTCCTGGTGAGGGCTCTGTTACTTGCTTGTAGATGGGCTGTCTGATCTCTGTGTCCTCTCATGGCTGGAACAGAGAGAAAACTCTGTGGTGTTCCTTCCTATGAGGGCATTAACTATATCATGAGGGTCCCATCCTGGTGACCTCATCTAAACCTAATCACTTCCCAGAGGCCAAATGCCTTCACAGTGGGGTTAGGGCCTCAACATGAATTTGGAGAGGATATAATTCAGTCCATAACAAGAACTTTTAAGCCAAAGCTAGTTCATAGGTACAAAAGTAATAGAATATATTTTTATGTTGAACAAATACCTTAGGTTTATCTTAATTTTAAGGTGAAACTATAAAGTTGCTAGCTTATTTTGTGTTTATTAAATATCAGACAAAAGACAAACTCACAAGTCCTTGGAGGGGCTCCCTGGTTCTGTCCATAGACCTTAAGGCAGCATCCTTGGAGGCTGTGTCCCTGCTAAGGGAAGCATGCGGACAAGTAGAAAGGGCAGGATTCTGATCTCTAGGGAGGGATTTATTGCAGCAAAACTGGGCCCCAGTCCCAGGGGAGCTTTGAATGCCACCAATTTGTCCAGACAGCAGTATTTGAATCCTTACCTGATGCAAGAATCCATTCCTCACAAGGTATGTGTATTCATTCCCCAGGACTGCCATAACAAATTATCACAAACTGAATGACTTAAAACAACAGAAATTTATTGTCTCACAATTCTGGAGGTTAGAAACCTGAAATCTAAAAGTCTGAAAGGTTTCAGCAGGGCAACTCTCCCCCCTGAAACCTGAAGGGGAGAATTCTTCCTTGCCTCTTCCCAGATTATGGTAATGGCATTCCTTTACTCAGAGCTCCATCTTTACAATCTGTTTCTGTCATCATGTTTCCACATAGTCTTCTTATAAGACACCATATAGGATTAGGGTCCACCCTACTCCAGTATAACCTCATCTTAACTCATTACATCTGCAACGACCCTATTTCTAAATAAGCTCACATTCTGAATTACGGGTGGTTCGACCCTATCCTTTTTTAGGACAACCCATCACAAGATGCTAGAAAGTTTTATGTCTGTAGTATGGATGGGAGTAGTATGTATATCAAGCAGTAGGCTGAGAGAAAGAAGGAATAGATCACAAAATCATCCAGTTACTTGTACTGTATTAGATAATTGCAACTCTCCTGTCCTGGAGTTGCCACAATAAAATTAGTTCAAGGTATATAGTTGACCTATACATAAGACACCTTCAATTCGGCAATGATAATCAAGTATCCATTGGACTAGAGGACCCTCATTGAAAATTTTTTAAAAATTATGCTTCCTTTCACTTCTACCAGCCCCCAAATTCTATTTTGAAATGCTTTCATGAGAATTCATAGTCACTCTGCTTAGGTTGACAGAAAATTACACTAATGGGGAGAATGTTTTTAGCACTGCTGAAGTGTGGGTGTTTCAGCATTTAACTGGAAGTTTTTTACACTAGAGGATGTTGTCACATGAAATACAGGGATGCCTAGATTGAATCTTGCACGTAGCCAGTGGTTAAGAACAGAAGTAATTACATTTACCCTTCAAACTGCAGTGATAAAAATCAAAGAAAAGATATTTCAAATGTTATGCTTATTTCTGGCAAATGATTTTCTGATGCTTCTCTTAAATGCTTTGCCATTTGGTTTGGAAAAGTTTTCCAGCCTCTTTGTCACCTAATTATGGACTATTTCCAAGGCTTTTGAGGAGTTGCCATAAACAGAAGATACATAGTTAAGGAGAAAGCTCTTGAGAAATGGTTTGATTCTACTTGTTAAGAATAGAAACATAAAATGAACCATTTAAAAAATTTAAGATCATTGTCAGTTTGTTTCAGGTAGACGTGTTATGTGACTTTTGATTATGTTAAGTCTCATAATAATAAAGTCATAACTATAGGAAGTTCACATTTGAAAAAGTTCTGAAATTGAATATCTTCTCTTTCTTCAAGAATTTTTTTTTGCACTTTATTACCTGAGTCTTTGTAGAGTTAATGAGCATCAAAACCATTATGTAAATACGCAGGTGTGAAATGCAGTTTTGAAATAAATATAGCAAGATAATATCTTACACTGTTTGAAAATGTAAACCATATCAGGTGTAATAACATTCAGCAAAAACTCTCTTCCCATTATTCTGTTGCTCCAGTTTCCATAGAATTTGCTAGAGAACATCTGGATAAGCTATAGAAGAAGGAAAAACCAGGTCCCTTCTCCCTGCCCTGCCTCACACTTTTCAGTGTCTTGGAAGTGGTACAGAGTAATTTAGACCAGCAAAGTGTTTGTTTAAATCTGAGAAGAGCTTTGCAAACAATGTGCAATCCATAAATGTTAAAGAAAATGCTTTCAAAAAAAGTCATTTATAAAAAGTTGTGTATTTATTCTTACATGTTTAAACTTCGGTCATCTTCAAAGGACTCTCCATTTGGTGCAATACCCTATTGAGAAGCTTTTCCACTGCTCAAAACAGTTTTTGAACTTGTTGGTTTGGATGCCTTTTGTGCTTCTGCCATTTTTTTTTTAAAGTAGGATTTGTTGAGAGGACAGAAAAGCTCCCAGAGTGGGAGGGGAGCTGAGGGGGTTGCCCCTTCTGCCATTTTTTTGTTCCACCTCATCCACATGGGCAAAATGTTTCCCTTTGAGGATTTTTTTCATTTGGGGAAATAAAGTCATTTGGGGGTGAGATCAGGTGAATAGGGAGGGTGGGGCACAGGAGTCATGCTATGATCAAAAACTGCTAAACACTCAGCACAGTGTGGGTAAGTGCATTGTCATAGTGGAAGAACCAATCAACTGTTTGCCACAACTCAGGATATATCTTCTGTAAACCATGACACACCCACCTCAAAACTTCCAGATAAAAACTTTGGTTGACCATTTGATCCCGAGGAACAAATTCCTCATGTAATGCAATAGGCCTGCCCTCCAAAAAACAATTCCATTTTTTTTGACCCCTCCTTGTATGTGGCTAGTGGTCAACAGAAGATACTTTTTATCTCTGTTTGTCAGGTGTCCTCATGCTTTTGAATGTTCATTTTAGTGTGTTCATTTCAGCTGTCTGACTTTTTCAGGCTCAAAATCTTTTAGGTAGTAAGTAATTTCAGCCCTACTTCAATAATGGGAGTTAGTTGTTTTTTTTTTTTTAATCAATATTTTTAAATTTGATATTGTGGGGTACAGTTAAGGGTTAGATATACAAATATGCCTCATTTAGGCCACCTTGTTGATAACAGGTGTCTCCCCATCCCCAGACAGATGTTTACTACCATTAGTCCCATCCCCCGCCCCCCATGGTTTCCCACCCCTGTCAGTCATTTTCTTATGGTAGTGCGTTGGATGATCAAGGTCCACTATATGAGTGAGAATATGTGATATGCAGATCTTTGTTTCTGTGAGAGGTCACTCAGTATTATAGACTCTAGCTTCATCCAGGTTGCTGCAAAATTCATGATTTTGTTCTTTTTTATGGCTGCATAGTATTCCATCATGTATATGTTCCACATTTTTTAAATCCAGTCCTCTTTTGATGGACGGTGTGGTTGGTTCCAGGTTCTTGCTATTGTGAACAATGCTGTGATAAACATTCGTGTGCAGGTATCTTTTTTATAGAGTGATTTGAGTTCTTCAGGGTATATTCCCAGTAGGGGATTGCAGGGTCATATGGGAGGTTGATGTTTAGAGCTTTTAGGAATCGCCACACTGCTTTCCACAGAGGTTGCACTAGTTTACACTCCCATCAACAGTGTAGGAGTGTTCCCTTTTCGCCACACCCTCTCCAACAGCTATTATTTTTTGAGTTGTTGATAATTGCCATTCTGACTGGAGTTAGGTGGTATCTCAGTGTGGTTTTGATTTGTATCTCCCTGATGATTAGTGAGGTTGAGCATTTCTTCATGTGTCTGTTGGCTGCTCGGATGTCTTCCTTTGTGAAGTGTCTGTTCATATCTTTTGCCCATTTTATAATGGGGTTGTTTGTTTTTTTCTTTTCAGCACGCTTGAGTTCCTTGTAGATCCAAGATGTTAACCTGGAGTTAGCAAATACTTTTTCCCAGTCTGTAGGCTGTCTCCCTGCTCTCTTGATGGTTTCTTTGGCTTTGCAGAAGCTTGTCAGTTTAATGAGGTCCCACTTGTCTATCTTATCCCTTATGGCCTGTGGGTTTCGAGTCTTGTTCAGGAATTGGATGCCAGTTCCGATTTCCATGAGGGTATGTCCTTCATTTTCTAAGGTTCTTATGGTTTGAGGTTTTACATTTAGGTCTCTGATCCATTTGGAGTTAATTTTTGTGTATGGGGATAGATAGGGGTCCTGTTTCAATCTTCTGCATGGTCAGCCAGTTTTCCCAGCACCATTTACTGAATAGGTTCTCCTCTCCAGTGATAGGTGGTGAAGGGTTTATCAAAGAAGAGTTGGTTGAGAAATTGAGGTTTTGCTTCTGGAATCTCAATTTCTATACCAATACCAAGCTGTTTTGATGATTGTAGCTTTATAGTAAAGTTTGAAGTCTGGTAATGTGATACCACCTGCTTTGGTTTTTTTTGCTGAGGATTGTTCTGGCTGTTCTTGGTCGGTTGTGTTTCCATATGAATTCCTGTGTTGTTTTTTCTAGGTCTGAGAAGAATGTTGCTGGTAATTTGATAGGTATTGCATTGAATCTGTAGATTGCCTTAGGTAAGACGGACATCTTCACAATGTTGATTCTTCCAATCCATGAGCATGGGATATTTTCCCACTTGTTTGTGTCTTCTTTTATTTCTTTGAGCAGAGTTTTGTAGTTTTCATTGTAAAGGTCTTTCACATCTCTGGTTAGTAAGATGCCAAGATATTTCATCTTTTTTGTGGCTATTGTGAATGGAATTGTGCTTCCTATTTGGGTTTCTGTTTGTTTATTATTGGTGTAAAGAAATGCGATTGTCTTTTGCACATTTATTTTATATCCTGAGACTTTGCCAAAGGCCTTTATCAGTGTAAGGAGGTTTTTGAAAGATTCTCTTGGGTTTTCAAGGTACATGATCATGTCATCTGCAAAGAGAGATAATTTGACTTCCTCTTTTCCTATTTGGATATCCCTGATTGCCTTCTCTTCTCTGATTGCTCGAGCCAGGACTTCCAATACTATATTGAACAGGAGGGGTGAGAGTGGGCATCCTTGTCTTGTTCCAGTTTTCAGGGGAAATGGTTCCAATTTTTGTCCGTTTAGGAGTATGCTGGCTGTAGGTTTCTCATAGATGGCTTTTACTACTTTGAGGTATGTTCCCTATATTCCTGATGTTCGAAGGTTTTTATCAAGAAGGGGTGCTGGATTTTATCAAAAGTTTTTTCTGCATCTAATGATATAATCATGTGGTTTTTGTTTTGACATCTGTTGATGTATTTAATTACATTTATTGTTTTACAAATATTGAACCAGCCTTGTGTCCCAGGGATGAAGCCTACTTGGTCATAATGGATGGATGTGTTGTTGAATCTGGTTTACTAGGATCTTGTTGAGAATTTTAGCATCGATGTTCATCAAAGATATTGGCCTGTAGTTCTCTTTGTTGGGTCTTTACCTGGCTTGGGTATCAATGTGATGTTAGCTTCATAAAATGATTTGGAGAGGGTTCCATCTTTCTCAATCACCTGAAATAGCTTCAGTAGGATTGGAATGAGTTCCTCCTTAAATGTCTTGTAGAATTCTGCTGGAAAGCCATCTGGTCCAGGGCTTTTTTTTGTAGGTAGTTTTCTTATTACACAGTCAATTTCCTTAATTGTCATTGGTCTATTTAGGGTCTCAATTTCTTCTTGTTTCAACCTAGGTAGGTTGTGTGATGACAGAAAGTCCTCCATTTCCTTGAGATTTTCAAGTTTGTTTCCATACAAGTATCCATAGTAGTCTCTGATGATCTTTTGTATTTCTTCAAGGTCAGATGTGACTTCATCTTTTGTGTTTCTGATTGTGCTTATTTGGGTTTTTTCTTTCTTTTTCTTGGTCAGTCTAGCTAGGGGACCATCAATCTTGTTTATCCTTTCGAAGAACCAGCTTTTTGTTTCATTGATTTTTTGTATTGTCTTTTTGTCTTCTATGTCCTGGATTGGGGCTTTTATTTTGGTGATCTGGATTCTTCTGCTGAAATTAGGTTTTTTGTGGTCTTGCTTTTCCAGCTTCCTTAGGTGGCTTGTTAGGCTATTAATTTGTGCTCCTTCCATTTTCTTCATGTGTGTTTGTAGGGATATAAATTCCCCTCTTACTACAGCTTTCAGGGCTTCCCAGAGATTTTGGTAAGATGTTTCTTCATTTTCATTTGTTTCCAGGTATCTTTTTGTCTCTGTTTTGATTTCATCATTGATCCAGGAGTTGTTTGGTATCATGCTGTTTAGTGACCACGTCTTTGTGGGTTTTGGGGGGACCTTGTTGGTGTTAATGTTTATTTTTATTCCACTGTGGTCCAAGAAGGTGCATGGTAGAATTTCGGTCCTTTTAAATTTGCTTATGTTTGATTTATGGCCAATTTTGTGGTCGATCTTGGAATACGTTCCATGCGGTGATGAGTAGAATGTGTATTCTCTGGTCTTTGGATGGAGTAATCTGTCGGTATCAATTAAGTCCATTTGGTCCAGAGTCACATTGAAGTTCCGGATCTCCTTGCTGATTTTTTGTCCCAATGATCTGTCGAGAGTGGTGAATGGGGTATTAAAGTCCCCAGTTATGATGGTGTTAGAGTCAATATCTTTCTTTAGTTTTCCTAGGAGTTGCTTTATAAAAGTTGGTGCACCTATGTTAAGTGCATATATGTTTAGGATAGATATTTCTTGTTGATGGAATGACCTTTTATCATTATGTAGTGGCCCTCTCTATCTTTTTTAATTTTTAATATCTTAAATGGTATTTTGTCTGAAATTAGGATCATGACTCCTCCTTTCTTTTGTGTTCCATTCACCTGAAAATTTGTTTCCCATCTTCTTACTTTGAGTCTGTGCATGCCCTTTCTAGTGAGATGGGTCTCTTGAAGGCAGTATATTGTTGCCTGGTGATATTTTATCCATTTTGCCATTCTGTGTCTTTTCAGTGGTGCATTTAGTCCATTCACATTCAGGCTAATTATTGAAATGTGAGAGTTCGTCGCTATCATTGAGTTCTTATAGAGTTGTTCTTCCACTTGGTTTATTGTCTTTCTTTTGTTTTGGGGGTTGGTTCATGTGTATTTTATTCTTTTTCCTGTACTATTGTGAAGAACGTTGCTTTTTTTTCCCCCTGTTCTTCTGTGTTTAGTACTTTCTAAAGTGTTTCATGTAGAGACGGTTTGGTGGCAGTGTAAGTTCTTAGGGATTGGATATCTGGGAAAGATTTTAATTCTCCCTCACTGATGAAGCTTAATCTGGCTAGGTAGGTTATTCTTGGTTGAAATTGTTTATTTTTTAGGACTTTGAAGATAGGGCTCCAAGCTCTCCAAGCCTGCAGGGTTTCTGTAGATAAATCTGCTGCTATTCTAATTGGTTTTCCATGGTAGGTGATCTGGCCTTTTTCTCTTGCTGCCTTTAGAATTTTTCCTTTTATGCCTACTTTGTTTAGGCGAATTATTATGTGTCTAGGAGTTGGTTTTCTCATTTGTTGTCTTGCAGGGGTTCTCTGAATCTCTTGTGTTTGAGTTTTTGCATCATTGCTTAGATAAGGGAAGTTTTCTTGAATGATCTCATGGAAGATTTGTTCCAGTGTGGTCTCTGTCTCTCTTTCTGCCCCCCAGGAAGGCCAATTACTCTTAGGTTAGGCCTCTTGAGGTAATTGCTCATCTCTTGAAGGGTTTTTTCTGTCTTTTTGAGCTTGTTTTCTGTGTTTTTGAGAGTTTGCGTTAGTTCTATATTTTGGTCCTCAAGCTCTGAGATTCTTTCTTCTGCTTGGGTAATTCTGCTTTCCATGCTTATCAATTTGTTATTTATTTCATTCACAGTATTCTTTATTACTGTTATCTCAGATATCAACTCCTTTCTAGTTTCTTCTTGAGTCTCCTCAATTCTTTTTAATCTCTCCATTAATGTCTTGATGTCTAGGTTTATATTTTGAGACCAGTCATTCTGGGGGCTCTTCATTGTTTGTATTCTGAAGTCAGTTTTCTCAGTGTCTGCCCTCCCAGGAGTCTGGGAGAGACCCACATTCTTCTTTTGGTTTTTCTTTATTTGTGTAGATTTTTCTCTTGTCCTGTAGTGGCTAAAGTCCCTTGAGCTCTGATCTCCCGCCTCTCCCCTGTTTTTGTTGCAGGCAGCTAGCCTGTTGCCTTGGAGGTCTGTAACTCTTAGTTGTCTCAGTCTGTTCAGCATAGGGGAGGGGCTTTGTCTCCTGTTTAGTGATGTCACTGTGGGAACCGAGGTGGAGGCTCTGATAGGTGGGTGGGGCAATGCAAGTCTGCCTTGAAAATGGTGGAGGTGGTTGTTTTACTTTCACTTTTAGAGATGCTCGTGTGGGTCTCTAGGTGGGACCAGCTGCACAGCTGGGCGCTGGATCCGTGGTGCCACCAGCAGGCTGGGGTGGAGGAAAGGGTCGGGTGTTCCCTCCTCTGGAACTGGGAGCCTCTGGTAAGCACCTTATGCAAGCTTGGGGTTCTGCTCTCTTACACAGGCTTGAGGTGGCACACTGAGTGCTTCAGCCAGGGTGGGCCCAGGGCTCCAAATCTCCAAAGTGCCAAAGGGCAGTTGGTAGTCCTGGGTCCCTCACAGGACACTTCAGCCAGAAATAGGACCAGTATCTCTGAAGGGCGGGCTCCCAGAGCCTCCCTGGGTGACTGGCAGCTTGGTGCTGGGTGCTGGTCGTGATGGTGTAGCCAGGGAGGGAGCGGAGATCCGGGATTCGGGATTCCCCAGCCAGCAGGAATCACATATATAGTGGAGCAGCGGCAGCCAGGCTGCAATATCTGGCCCTGCGTGGGACCAAAAGTCCCCCGGCCTCGTACCAGTGCGGCTGGCCATGGGCAGGGGGCTGCAGAGAGAAAAGTAAGAGTGTTTTTGAGAACTCACGTTCAGAGAGTCTCACGGATCCACCTATGCCGTCACCATCTTCCGGAGTCCCTCAGGAGTTAGTTGTTTTACAAAGCTTTGTTTTCTCAGCAGAGATTAGACAGAATTCCTGAGAAATGACAATTATGGGCTGGATTCTGGCAGTTTTTTAAGACTTACTTTTTACTTTAGACAGTTAAACAGTGTACTTTTAAAAAGATACATTTGTGTTAAAATGAGATACATTACTAAGTACACCCATCAGATATACCTATTAGGCACCTATTATATCGATACCTGTTAGACACATCAGATAGACACACCTATCAGAATAGCTGGAATCCAAAATACTGACAACACCCAAAATTGGTGAGGATGTGGGGCGACAGAAACTCTCATACATTGCTGATGGGAATGGAAAATGTTATGGCTACTTTGGAAGACAGTTGGGCAATTTTTTCCAAAGCTAAACATAGTCTTAGCATATAAACCAGCTATAGAGAACCTTGGTATTTACCCAAATAAACTGAAAACTTATGTTCATGCAAAAGCCTGCTCATGAAATGCTTATAGGAACTTTATTTATAATGGCTAAAATTTGGAAGCGATCAAAATGTCCTTCAGCAGGTGAATGGATAAACAGTGGTACATCCATGCAATGGGCTATTAATAAGTGATAGAATGAAATGTGCTATATATGTCACTATACATTTGTCAAACCCCAGTGAGCCCTAATGAAAACTATGGACTTTAGTTAATAATAATGTGTCCACATTGATTCATCAATGGACTGTAACAAACGTCCCACACTAATGCAAGATGGAAATAATACGGGAAACTCTGTGTGTGGGGAGAGGGGGCATGTGGGAACTCTGTACTTTCTGATCAATTTTTCTGTAAACCTAAAACTGCTCTTTAATAAAAGTCTGTTAGTTGAAAAAAGAAGAGCCATCAAACCATGAGAAGACATGGAAGAACCTTAAATGCATGATGCTAAGTGAAAGAAGCCAATCTTATGATTCCAACTAGATGACATCCTGGAAAAAGCAAAACGATAGAGACAGTAAAACCATCAGAGGTTGCAGAGGCTTCAGGGTTTGAGGTGAGAAGGGATGAATAGATGAAGGATGGGGGTGTTTAGGGCAATGAAACTATTCTACATGATATGGTAATTGTGGACTCGTGTCATGCTTATGGCAGAACTCATAGAACTATATGCCACAAAGAGTGAATCTTCATGTCAAGTATGGATTTCAGTTAATAATAATGTGTTGTTATTGGTTCATATCGGTTCATCAGTTGTAACAAATGTCCCACACCAGTACAAGATATTAATAATAGAGGAAATTTAGGAGAGTGGTTGGCAATATATGGAAAATCACTTTATTTTCTGCTTTCTTTTTCTGTTAACCTAAAACTGCTCTAAAAAATAAACTATTAATTTTTTTAAATCAGAAAAAAAATTATATGGATTTAAATCTGTCTCCACAAACACAATTTTACTGGAACACATGCTCACACACACACACACATAAGTATGCACTTGGGGAACTTGGGTGACACACCTACTCTGGCATCATAACCCTATCTATCCATAAATTATCTGCACAGATTGGAGGCTGGGGAGCCTGTTGGCCTGGATGGTAGCATCCTTTCCAGCAGGGCATTTACTCTGTCATGGCTTTCACTGGGTTATACTCATTCTATCTTTTTGTTTTGACTCCCCAGCTCCCTGTGTCTCTGTTCACTCATATAACAATTCTTATTCCACACCTGGCTTGCTGGGCAACTCAGAATTTCTCCCCTGTCAGATGGGAGGGTCTCTGCAGGTTCTTCCAATTCTATTCTCATACCCATAGGGATGCTTTAAGGAGAATGAAATATTAAAAGCACAGGTTAACTTACTGAACAAAATCGAGTTCCTAAAATAAAAACTTGATTGAGATGAGTGGATTTGGAGCTGATGTAAAATCAGGTTAATAGCATTCCAAGGCATAGATATTTTTACAACTGGAGAAGACCATCATTGATTATTTGATTCAGCTTTATGCCAATAGACAGTAGGCTCTCCAAGACCTTAAATCTGCAAGTTTAACAGTGTCTGTAATATAGTAGAAATAGCTGGGCTGTGAAAGCAACTAAACCTGGTTTTGAATTCCACATCCCCACTGCCACTGAGCAGCTGAGTGGCCATAGGCAGGTACTTAGCCTCTCTGAAGTTCAGTTTCCTTTCCTGAAAGATGGGAATGACCACACCTACTTTATAGCTATCTATGAGGATTGACACAGATCACATATATAAAGTGCTTTATATGAGAGACCTGGCATAGCACTGGCTGCACCTTCTGTGCAGGTTTAATTTTGAGTAGAATGAACTGACAGTTTCATTTTGTTCTTCTTGAATGTCTCATAAGAAAGAGTCTAATCTGTCCTAGTTTTATCCCTCCTCAGATGAGCAGGGAAACATTTTTTTTTTAGTGTCAAACTAAACTCTTTTTTCAATGTGAGTCTCTTTCATTTGTCCTATATCCTCTGGACATACTCTCAAAAGTCTTCACAGAAGGTGGCAATTAAACCACTTTCTTGACTTTCTCTAGATTAAATAACTCCAATTACTCTGACCTATTCAAATAGAAGCTGTTTAATATTCCTTTGAAAATGTTCCTTACCTCTTTCCTGCTTCTCCTCGATCTTTCAGAAATACGTTGATCAAAATGGAATGCGGTGCTTTCCTATGGGACTGACTGACACAGAATGTGCCAGAAAGATCCCTTCCTGGGACCTTGCATGCTCTGTTCAGTTTATTTCCATTTTTGTGGGTTTTATTTTCCTTTTCCTCTCTATTATTGGTTCCAATTCTGATCTTTTCTTTGTTCTGCTTTATTTTCTTAAAAATATATTGCATGGCTAAGACTGAGGCCTCCTTGGATTGAATCCTACCCTCTACTGTGTCCTTACCCAAATTACTTACATTTTATGAACTTTAGTTTCCTTATTTGTAAAATGTATAAAATTAACACAGTGACTACTGCAAAGAATTTGTCATATCTGCTGCAAAGGATTTAATGTATTGAGATATATATATATATATATCATGTGATGACCTTGAGATCCATACACGTTGTTTGTATATTCGTAGTTTATTCCTTTCTTATCGCCATTAGTCATTTGTTGCATGGATATACTGCAGTTTGTTTATCTATTTATTGGTTGAAAGACATTTAGATTGTCTTTTTTGTGGGGGGACTATTACAAATAAAGCTGCTATGAAAATTTGTAGACACATTATGTGAGCATGTTTTCGTTTCTTAAGGATAAATATCCCAAAGTATGATGCTGAGCATGTGCTAGGTATATGTTTAACTTTTTAAAAAAAACTGTCAAATTGTTTTCTTTAGTGGCTGTACATTTTATGTCATCACCTGCACACAGAGAGTATTCAACAAACATTGGCCGGTTTTTATCTTTTTATTGTGAAATTGTGTTACACTCAGAAGTTGAGAAAATAGTTCAGAAAGTTCCCAGATACCCTTCTCCCAGCTTTCTCTAGTGATAACATTTTCTGTAATTATAGTACTTTATCAAAACCAAGACACTGACATTGGTACAACACTATTAACTGAACTACAGACCTTACTCAATTTTACCTTTTTAAAAAAATGCTTTCTTTTATATACTTGTGTGTGAATGGTAATAGTTCTATGGAATTTTATTATATGTCTAGGTTTGTGTAACCACTGTCACAGTGAGGATACACAATTGTTCCATTTCCACAAAATAGCTCTCTTATGTCTTTCTTTTATAGTCACAACACCCTTATCCCTAACCTCTAGTGGCCATTGACCTTCTTTGTCACTTTTTGAGAATATGATATAAGTAGAATCATAAGTTTTGAGATTTGTCTTTTTCACTCCATGTGATGGCCTTGAGATCCTTACAAGTTGTTTGTGTATTAGTAGTTCATTCCTTGTGATCTCCATTAGTCATCCATTGCATGGATATACTGCAGTTTGTTTATCCATTTATTGGTTGAAAGACATCTGGGTTATTTGGGTTGTCTCTTTCCTCCCTTGGTTATTACAAATAAAACTGCTATGAAAATTCATGGACAATTTACACGAGCATGTTTTCATTTCTTAAGGATAAATATCCCAGAGTATGATTGCTGAGCATATGTTAGGTGTATGTTTAACTTAAAAAAAAAAACTATCAAATTGATTTCTTTAGTGGCTGTACATTTTACATCCTCACCTGCAATACATGAGAGACCCAGCTTCTCTACATTCTTGCCAGAATTTGGTGTTATTGCTAATTTTTATGTTTGCCATTCTAATAGGCATGTAGTGGTATATCATTATGGTTTTTATTTGTATTTTCTTAATGGTAAATGATGTTGAATATCTTTTCATGTACTTATTCTCCACTCATATTCTCTTTGGTGAAGGTCTGTTTGGATCTTCTGCTTATTTTAAAAATTAGATTGAGTTTAGAAAGTTTCTTATAAATTCTGAATACAAGTTCTTTGTCAGATATGTGATTTTTTGGGATATTTTTGCCCTTTCTGTTGATTACCTTTTCATCCACAGAATCTTTTATGGAATAAAAGTTTTTAACTTGTGGAGCTTTTAATTTTATTGATCATACTTTTGGTATCATGTCTAAGTTTTCTTTGCCCAATCATAAGTTACAAAGATTTTCTCTGATTTTTTTTCTAAAAGTTTCATAATTTCACATTTTACATAGAGATCTAGGATTTATTTGAATTTAATTTTTGTTTAAAGTTTAGATTGTAAACTGTTTTTCTTTCTTTCTTTCCTTTTGCTTATGAATATCCAGTTGTTGCAATGCTACTTGTTGAAAATGTTCCCCTTCCTCCATTCAGTTGCCTTTATATCTTTGGGGAAAATGCATTAGCCATATTTATATAGAGCCACTTGTGGGTTCTTTAATTTGTTCCATTGATCTAGGCATCTGTCCTTCTGCCAATACCACACTGTCTTGATTACCATAGTTATACAGTAAGTCTTAAATTGAGTATTGTGAATCTTCTTACTTTATTCATCTTTTTCAAAATTGTTTTTAGCTATTTTAGTTCACTTGATAATTCATATAAATTTTAGAATAAGCAAATATATATCTACAAAAATAATCTTGCTGAGATTAACTATTATTTTAAAATTTATCTTGACTTTCTTCATTCTTTATTGTCTTTGTTTAAAGCTCTTAAATCTTTTAAAATAGCTTTTTTAGAGGCTTTAGAGGTTATTTAGGCCGATTGCAGCATTATACTACAGGTAAAAAGTAGACTTTATTTAGAACAGATTCAGTGACTTGATCAAGGTTACTCAGAGGTTACTTGGTCTAGGACCGATGTCCTTGACCCCTAACTCCTTGGTCTGTGGGATTTTCAATTGCCACAGGGCCTCCCCTCTTAAGCCTGCTGAATCTTGTTTCTTTTACATATATTTTCCAGTTTATTTAAAGGGATTATTTAGAATTTCACTGTTGTATTTCAGAGGAAGCATGGTTAAGTAGCATAGGGTCGCCTTGAAAATTTGATAAAAGTGCAAATTCTTATACTCTAGCCCTGAACATTCTTATTTAGTAAGCATGGTGCAGGGCTCAGGGACATACAGTTTGAAGAGGCATCTCAAGTGACTCTGATGCAAGTGGGTTCTGAGAAACATTTTTGAGAAACATGAGATGATAAAGGAAGAAACACAGCCTTGGAGTCAGATAGACTTGGGTTCAGCTCTTGACTTTTTGACTTACTTGTTTAATATCTCTCTATATTTCAGTTTCTTTGTGTATAAATGGGGATGATGACATCTGTCTTACAAGTTTTCTTCCGTTTAAACACAGTATATGTAAAGTTCTTAGCATTAAACTTGGTACCCCAAATCAGCAAATGCTACCTTATTTCCTTCCTCCTTGATAGACTGTGCCGTTTGATAGACACAATGTGATGTGTTTAATGGACCATGTCATTTGCCTCCTGATCACTGGAAGACTATGCTTCCCAGTCTCTATACATCTAGGTGACTGTCTGGTCAATGGAATGTGAGTGGAACTGGCACGTGTCACTTTCTGGCTGAGATGGTAAAGTATTTGATTTGACTTCCCTTGTGTTCCTCTGTGTCTGCTGGCTGGATGATACCAGGATGATATAGAAGCAAGAAGATGGTAAAACTACAAGAGGAAAGCAACCTGGCTCTCTGTTTGAATGAGACTCAAAACTCCACTAATTATGTCATTTTAAAACACTGAGATATGAGGGGTTTGTTACAGCATTAGTGTTGATAACTCCAAATAATATACTACTGGCTGTTTTTAAAAACATAAAATTATCTTTTGCCATATCTTTGTCATAATGGTCTACATGCTTTATGATTTATATAAGCTACAGGAAGTGCATTAAAACATGTAAGCAGTTTAGTAGGAAGCAGAAGTATGAGATCTTCACTGGTGGTGAATATAATTTTTTTTAATCCAGAATATTTTTGTGGGTTTTACAAATATAATCTCAAGCACCAGAGGCAGGACATTTAATGAGGTAAAACTTCAGATAACAGTCCCTTGAGAATAAGGGCTATCCGGAACTGGAGATGGTAGAAGATGTAGAATCTGAGAGGGTCTACACTGTTGAAGAGATGGTCCAAACCATCGAGGTGGGGGTGGACATTCTACCACTGGGAGAGTAATGCGGACTCTGAAAGACAAAGGGTCTTTCGCATATAATTAAGTATGCTATCTCCCACTATAAAATAGAAGATTCTTGTATTCCATGGGGCAGCTATCTATGTCCCAGATCCGAAATATTTAGCCATTTGCCTCAGGTGACCTCCTAGACTTAGGATCAGGTGAGGCTCCTTCTTACACACAGGCTCAAGTATATAGTCCATTAATTTAAAAAAAGAAAGAAGGAAAGAAAGAAGGAAGGAAGGAAGGAAAGGAAAGAAAGAAAAAGGGAGGGAGGGAGGGAAGGAAGGACGAGAAAGGGAAAGGGAAAAGAAAAGGGAAAGGGAAAGGGAAAAGATCTCTCAGGCTCAGTATATATCATTTAGGGGGAGCAGATATTTCACCACTCCTAGTGAATGGATAAAAAGACACTTCTTGACTTGGAGGTTTCTGTCTAGAAGAATTCATACTTTTATTATCATTAAGTAGTAGGGGTACTGCTTGAAATAGTAGCGGTTTTTGTTTGTTTTGTTTTGTTGTGTTGAATCGCCCAGGCTGGAGTCACAGTAGCATGATCATGACGATCACGGTTCAACGGCAGCCTGAACCTCTTGGGCTCAGGTGATCCTTCCACCTCAGCATCTCAAGTAGCTGGGACTACAAGCACATGCCACCAAGGCTGGCTTTTTTTTTTTGTAGAGACAAGGTTTCACTATGTTGCTCAGGCAGTTGAACTCCTGGGCTCAAGCAATCTGCACGTCTTGGCCACCCAAAGTGCTGGAATTATAGGCATGAGCCACCATACCTGGCCGAAGTAGTAGTTTTTGATTCATGAATTAGTTAATGGTTTATTGATTAATATATAACCACCTAGGGATTTTCCAGTGATATTTGTGTTATTGATTTCTGGCTTGATTTTACTGAGGTCCATAAACCCACTCTGTATAATTTCAATCTTTAAAGATTTACTGAGAGCTGTTTTTTGTCCCAGCATGTAGTTAATTGTAAACATTTATTAACTATTTATGTTAAGAATAAATTATTTATTCTTGAAAATAATTCATATTCTTCTTGGGCATAGTGTTCAAGAGTGTTAATAGTATTTTTCAATTTTTAAAATGTGGCAGGCCACTTTTATGCTGTTTATAAGTGAAACTTCTTTAATGCTATAGAGAGGTTAAAAGTAAAAGGATAAAAAAACTTGTCCAAAATATCTGTATCTTCACTGATTTCTTTTCCTTTTTATTGTTAGCTCTTGAAAGAGGTGTGTTAAAATATATCACTGTGATTATGAGTTAATAATTATGATTATTTCTCCCTTTAATTCTTTTACTTTTTGCTATGTGTATTTTAAGGCCATGTTGTTGGAGGCATATGAATTTAAAATTGTCTGATGACAATGATTGCTTCCTTAAATTCTACTTTGATTCATACAGCTCTCTCTCAGCTTTCTTTTGGTTAGTGTTTGCATGGCATATCTTTTTTATCCTGTTACTATCATATTTTTCATATCTTTATGATTTAGGTTTGTCTCTTTAAAGCAGCATAATTAAATTTTATTGTTTCATATAGTTTGCCAATCTTTGTCTTGTAATTGGAGTGTCTGCTGTTTGCCTTTAGTGAAATAACAGACTTGGATTTCAATTCACCATCTCACTGTTTGATTTTTATTTTTTTATCACCTATTCTTTTCACTTTTTCTCCTTTTTTGCCTTACTTTCAATTAAGTATTTTTTTAGCTTTGAATTTTTCCTTTTCTTCTCTTGGCTTGTTAGTTACATATTATTTTATGTTCTTTTACCTCAAAGAGGGTGCATTCATTCTTGACTTACTAAAGGCTAATATAAACTAGTACTTTTACTACTTTGGACAATGCAAAGGCCTTAGAATACTTTAACTCCATTTATATGCCTCTCAAACTTATATGCTACTTTTGAAACACTTAAAAGAGTGTAGATAATAGTAAAATATAGTAAAATGAATAGGAAATGATGAATCTTGAATATTTATGTCTCTGTTTTGAAATGTAGTGAGTTTAATTGCAAGTTTATATGATTTATTTAATGGCTATGTTTAACAACTGGCTTGCAAACTACCCCAAAATACAACAGCTATTGTTCATGAAGCAGTAAGAACTGGTTTAAGTACACCATTGAATGAAGTAATTTCTTAGCATGGTAGCCAAGTTTTAAAAAGGTGATCTTCAGAATTACAAACATCTCAGCATACAAACAGGGATATTTAGGATCTCTAAACAATCAAGCAACAAGCGTGTATTGTCAAGTTCAACAAATAGAGATGCATTTTTGCTAAGGACCTAGAGAAAGGGATTGAGAAAGAGTTTGTAAATGTGCAGCGATAAAGTGTATCATACTTGTATGGTAGAAATACTATATTGTGGTGCTCTACTGTGCATGTCTCCACTCTGTGCTAAGCAGTGGTCATATTGTAGTTTGAAATTGGTTACAATGGACTATATTTACTTCATGGAAGTATTGATTACACATCAGGGTTTGACTTATTGTTTTGTTGTTGAACTTCAGAAAATGATTAAGAAAATTGTAGATTAAACTTAATAGTGTCTTATGTTTGTAGATCACATCCTGAGTAGCACAGGAATGTTTTGAAAACAATTCTTCTAATATTAAAAAACAATGATCTGGCTCAGCAAAGGATCATGCTTGCCCTTGGTAAGTGAGCGATGTGTTGCTTTACTCTTAACATAAAAGAAAATATTGACAAGTACTCATGTTGGAACTACACTTGTTCATCATTTGTAACCATAGGTTTTCTATAGATATGAGAATTTTGCAAATATTAACATATTATTTTTAGGATAAGTAATATTATATATCTTATTATTTGTAAATTATGTGCTACACATTTATTATATCAGTAAAATTTATAATAAACTTATGTACATAGTTAGAGATATACATGCTTTTTTTTCCCTGGACACCTGGTTGTTAAACATGTGCCAGCACATCACTGACTTTATTCCTCCAAAACTGCAGGTAAAATTTTTGTTATTGTATCTACTGGCTTTCTTAAGAGCCCTAGATGAAGCTTAACAGGTGTCACTGGTTTAAATTTAGCAATTACTTCTTTATTCATGTCTTTATTAGGGAATTCCTAGAACCTGGAGACTAGGTGTCCATTTATCATTTCTATAAAAACTACCAGGCCTCAATCTTTCTTTTTCTTTTTCTTTTTTTTGGTCAAGTCTCACTCTGTCACTCAGGCAGTGACACAATCACGGCTCACTGCAGCCTCAAACTCCTGAACTCAAGCTGTTCAACGACCTCAGTCTCCCAGGTAGTTATGACTACAGACATGCACCACCTCGCTTGGCTAATTTTTAAGTTTTTTGTAGTCTTGCTACGTTGCCCAGACTGGTCTTGAACTCTTGGGCTCAAACAATCCACCTCAGCCTCTCGAAGGGCTGGTATTACAGGTGTGAACCATTACACCTGACCCCCTCAATCTTTTCACAAAATTTTAACAACGCTTTTATTGTATTAAGTTTGTCTGCTTATATATTCAGAATACAAAATAAATAATTCCCTTCCTTTTGCCTAAAATATTTTTCCGTTACTGTGACATCACTTTTTGAGTTTTTACTTCCCAGAGTTCTTCAGGCAGATTTTGGGTATGAGAGGCTCTCACAGTCCCCATTTGAGGAACATTTGCTTCTTCTGATAACCCTGTTTGAAACTGAGAAGAAGCATCTGTTGATAGTTTCAGTCAATTGCTACTTACCAGGGTGTGTATGTCCTCTTTCTTGCCCAGGATCCATAAGTTCAGGTGTCTCCAACATAAAAGCTAATATTTTAAATTTAAAAAAAGATATATACTTTTCCAGCCCTACAAAATCCTCTGTACTATATAATAATAGTGATTATTTGATGTGTACTTGTTATGAGTCAAACATTGTATTTTGCACTTTCTCTGTACTTTCTTCTTATATCAACCATCTAGTTAACCTCTTTAGGTACTATTGCTTTCCTCATTTTAGAAACGAGAGAACTGAAAATTTAAAAGGTAACTTGTCCAAGATCTCATGTACTAGCCTGGGATTTAAGCCCAAGTTCATCTGGCATAATAATCACTACATTATCTTGCCTTTTATCAACAAGTTTGTGATGTTTTTGTCTTGTCTTTCAGTAGCCTCATTGACCTCTGCTTCCCTTTTTTCTTTTTTTTTGAGTTGGAGTCTCACTCTGTCACCTAGGGTGGACTGCCATGGCAAACTCGCAGCCACTCCAGTGTCAACCTGCTGGACTCCTTTGATCCTTCCACCTCAGCCTTCCAAGTCACCGGCACTACAGACGCGCGCTACCATGCCCGGCTAATTTTTTATCTATTGTAGAGATGAGATCTCGCTAAGTTGCCTGGGCTGGTCTCTAACTCGTGGTCTCAGGCAATCCACTCGCCTTGGCCTCCCAAAGTGCTGGGATTACAGGCTGAGCCACCAAGCCCAGCCTGCTTCCCTTTTTAAAAAAAATTATCAATACTTAGTATTCTTTGAAATGAAAAGTCTGGCAACAAGGTCATTTTGTCATTGTGATAGGAATGTGGTAAATGGCTCAAAATGTTATTAATTTTTTTTAAAGAATGAAGTTAAACTTTGAAAAGACTCTTCCTTCTTCCTTACCCCATGTGAGAATGGTCACCAAGACCTGATTCTATACCTACAACGTTTCTTGAACCTGCCCTAGCCTGGAACCAGTCCTTCTCAGTTGGGTAACTATTGGAGCCTTCTGGTTGGTTCCACACTTTGTACCTTTACCTCTCCAGCCTAGCCTCATCACAAACTCAGAATGAGCATTTAAAAATATAACACAAATTTGAGCATTTTAATTTCTCCACTTACATTTCTTTGGTGGCTCCTTTGTCCTTAGGACATGGTTCTGTCACTTAGAAGAGGTTTCCAGCCTTCTCTATTGACTCATTCCCACTTTCCCACAGACATCTATGATTCCAGCCATGTTGAGCTTCTTGCAGGTCTTAAATTCTGCCATGCTTTCTTATGTCTGTGTCTTTTTCCCCCATGCCTCTGCCCCCTGCAGAATTACTCCTTTCCTGGCTGCCATTTCTTCCCTCCTTTGCACTCCCACCTGCCTTTTAACTCAGGTTTGAGTCTGAGTAGCCTAATCTTATCCGGTTCTCTTTCCTCTGATTCTGAAGCACAATGCACATGCCTTCTCATAGCCCATAGCCTTCTCTCTTTTTTTTTTTTAAAAAAAAAGTATTTATTTTATTATCCTTAGGGATACACATGATTTTGGGTTACACAGCTGCTTTGTATAGTGGCGAGGAAGTCTGGGCTTTAAGTGTAACTGTCACGTATACAAAGCAGCCGTGTATCCCCAAACCATTTTTACCATAGCCTTCTTAACTGCAGAGAGGGGAGACATAATCTGTGAGCTCTCTGAGGGGAGGGACTGCAGCCCCATCACAGAGCTCGAGAGTTTGGAGGCACAAAGTGCATTTATGCTGGAGAAATGAGGGAAGAGAGATTGACTGTTCAATCACGTGTCCTCTACTCCATTGAGATGTTCTCTTCATTAGAGGTAAAGAATTCTGAGTGAGAAAAAATGGATGGTGTTGATAACATAATGTAAATTCAGCAGGAAGGAGAAATTTAGAAGGCAGTTAGATATATATGCAACTGTGCCAGGAAAAAGTGCTAGTCAAGAACTTGGGAGAGCCATCGCACCTCTTGGGAGTGTAGTTTTTAGGAGAATGAGAATCTGGACACCATGATTGCTAAGGTTTTTAGGTCTGTGTATACCAGACTTGCAGTCAGGGTTATAGTCCTCTATTTTATACATTTTAGGGTATATGTTTTGCAGAGATATAGAATTTACTAAACAACCTAAAATCTGATTATTACCTGATCACGATAGTGAGTACAAATCTCATTTTAAGCATATAGGAATGTAATGACTTTTCTCTCTCTTTTTTTTTTTTTTGTTTTTGAGTTGGATTCTCACTCCATTGCCAGGCTGGAGTGCAGTGGCACGCTTATGGCTACCCAGCATTGACCCGCTGGGCTCAGGCGATCCTTCCACCTCAGCCTTCCAAGTAGCCGGAAATATAGGTGTACACTACCACGCCTGGCTAATTCTTTGATTTATTGTAGAGATGAGGTCTTGCCAAGTTGCTCAGACTGATCTCAAATCCGTGGGCTCAAGCAGTTCTCTCGCCTTGGCCTCCCAAAATGCTGGGATGACAGGCTTTAGCCACTGTGCCCAGCCTAAGTTCCTCTATTAAAAGCTTATCTATAGCTTCCCTTCAAGGTATTAAATAAATGACACGTGAGCATAAATCAGCACAATTTCATTTTAAGATACCCTACCATGTCAAAATATATAAATCAAAATGAATGCAAAGTAATTCAATGAAGATACTTTGGGAAGCTATTCCCATGAGACTGTCTTCTCTAAAAATATTTTTGGAACTTCTTGTTC
The DNA here is from genome assembly GCF_000164805.1 of Carlito syrichta. NCBI lineage: Eukaryota > Metazoa > Chordata > Mammalia > Primates > Tarsiidae > Carlito > Carlito syrichta. The sequence goes on from NW_007260348.1 coordinate 708,718, forward strand.
AGAATTATCCTAGAGCACTTGGCACATTCTTTTTTCTAGCATTGGCAAATCTATGTCTGTGGAAGACAGATTTGTGAACAAAATGGGCAATTGAACTGTTTGATTGTTTTACTTATTTATTTATGAATTTACTCTGTGTATGAAAGTTATACATGTTTGGAGAGCATAGAATAAAGAAAATTTACATAGTCTATTCCAGTTAAACATGAACCAGTCCTTGGAAGAAAACAAAAGCCATGAGGTTTTGGAGTCTGAAGGTGATGGGAGAGTGAGAATTCTCACCTAATACTTTTTCTGTGACTCTCTTGTCACTGCCTTAGGTGCATCTGGATGTCTGACACCTGAATTCATTTGAGGAAGATGTATCTTCTAATGCTATCTTTTCATTTATTTTGGACTTCAAGCTCCTTTTTTTCTTTTTAAAGAAAAAAATAGGGGCAAGTAGCATAAAGAAGTAGCTAAAGATCTTTCCTGATTTAACTAGAGTATTATTTTGGTATATTTTTCCTAGTTTTAAAAATATCTCATATGCATATTTTGTTTAAGACAAATTGAGATCCTGCCACATCTATCTTCTGTCTTGCCTCTTTTACTTAGTATTATGTGAGGAATATGTTGCCATGTCATTCAGTGTTTCTTAAAACATATTTTTTAATGACTGCGTTTTATTCCATCATGGATATCTACGCTATATCGGTCATTTTCCTATTCCTTTCTTTAGGGTAGACAGTATGGACAGGTCTACTTGGCTGTACCCTCAATGATAAAAGTATTATAATTAAAACATCTTTGCCAGTTTGATAAGTTAACATTGTTTCATAAAAATGAAATTTTTCTTATTAACGAGGTTGAAATTTTTCACATATTTTTTGTCCTTTTAAATGGTCTTTTGCCTCAAATTTTGGGTTGCTTGATATAAATATTACCATTCACACTTTCTTTTTCATTTGTGTTTTCTGGATACATTTTGCTTGTCCTTTTATTTTTAATTTCTGAGTCATCTGATTTTAGGCTTGTCTAATAAACAGCATATTAGTGTATGTTGAGAATCTTTGTCTTTGTTAAGGGTGTGTAACATTGATCATATTTGATGGGTTTGCACTCTAGTTACTTAAAAAGAATTTCTATTTTATATGCTTCTTGCTATTTTCTATTGCTTTTATATATGGATTATATTTGGGTTTTTTTCTAGTGTTTTGAAAGGTTCACAACTATGTGTTTATTCTGTTGGTGCTAATTTTGTATTTTTAAAAATAAAAATTGGCTTGTTTGACTCATATTAGCTCTGAAGGTAATCTCAAAGAGAGAGTTCAAAAGAAGTCAAGCAATGGGGCATTGCTGGAATAAGTGTCTGTTCTCCCAGGTAGTCTACTCTGAAGATCAAAACTCATTTTGTTTTTAAAGGGTTGATACTTTTATGTAAAAAATAGTGTTTTGCATTAAGTTTATTTCAAGACTTACTTAAGATAAAAGTAATAATTAGAAAAATATTTGGTTGAGCCCTCTTACTCTGTTATGCATCCTGTATTCTTTGTCAACCTTCACTACATCTTTATTAAAGATTGGAGAATAATCAGTCAGTGGCCAGCAGGACAGTATAGTGTGACAAAAATAGCTCTGATTTGCTAGATCTTAAAACACTGTCTTTCTTGGCTTCAGTTTCTACATCTATAGGTCTTAAGAGTTTGGAATACAATCTCTGATGTCACTTCTAGTTTCAACCTTCTGTAATCAAACAGAATTCATCAAGCACCTATTCAAATAGCTTCAGTACCAGACCCTATAAAGGAATGAAAAATCACAAAAACAATTTATGTTTAAAAAGAAGAGCTTCTAAGCTGATAAAACATTCTGTGTCTTGATGCATGCAATGGTTATGCCAGTGTATAATATGTAAAATCTCATTGAGTTATATCTTTAAGATGGGTGCATGTTCCTACTTGTGTATCTATACCTCAATAAGTAGGAAAACTAGAAAATGAACTTCCCTACCCCCCAAAAGGAAAAGAACAGAAACTGGCAAGATGTCTGGAGGTTGTGTTATGAGACAGGATGGTATAATGGAGAATCTACAGAACGTAGATGATGAGTTTGAATCCTGACATCACATATTAGTCTTGGAATCTTGGGCATATTATTTAGCATTGCTGAGTCTGTTTTCTTAGTAAAAGTAAGATTGTAATATCTACTTTAGGAAGCAGAAGTATTGAATGAATTATGAGGCATATAAAGCACTTGGCATGTAGTGGATGATCAATATGAAACTTTAAAGGGGGCAATAAAAGTATTGCATAAATGTGACAGATTTCAAAGAACGATAAGACTACATCATTCTTTAATATATTACGTCTTTGGGAGGTTCTACAATAATGAAACAACTTTAACATGGCATTTTCCAGAGTTACTTGATCATGGAACCTCTTTTTTCTAATTATCATCTATCAGGAATAAGTAATGCCTTAATTGAAATCTGGGACTTTTCCTAACTCAGGCATCCTCGGTCACTGGACACGTATTTTAGTGTTCACCCAGAATAAGTAAAGCCCAGAAATCTCAATGTTAGAGAGACTATGAAGAGAAACCTACGCTCATACTTTGCTGGTGACACTGCAAACTGCTAATACATCTTTTGGAGAGCCACTTGACGATTTATAATAAAAGTCACAGTGCTGATTATGGTCTTTAAACTTTTAATCTCACTTTTCAGATTATAGCATAAAGAGCTCAAAAATGAAAAATAAAATTCATTTGTTTAAAAATGCTTGACTGGGTTATAATAATGTATGGAAACAGCTGGCTGAAAGATGGCTAATTAAACTGTGTTTTAACAAAACAATGGAATATTATTGCCCCATTTAAAGTGACGGATATATGAACTAAGTAAATATTTGAAGTCAAGCAAAAAAATTTAAAAATAGTATGCACATAGTGAATCCAACCACATGAAACCTGTCTGTGCAATGATAAAGGTTAAAAGTGAGTTTTGTAAATCTCTGGTTTTATGTGGGAAAGGATGATCTATATTTTAATTTTTGGCTTATTATAGCCTAATGATTGCTAAATGGCTCAATAAAAAATAAAGCAAAAACATAAATCATATGTTCTGAGATAGAACAGGTTGTTTATGAAAATAAGCAGTTTATAAAATAAAACGTAGAGCAGATATATAGGTAGAGTTATAGAAAAATAGACATTATATGCCTTGTAACTTTTAAGAGTTTGTCTCACCAATGCATTGTGCAAGTAATCACACTTGAGAAGTGCTTTTCCAGAAATAATTTTCAATTCAGCTAACACCCCAAAATATGGAGATGAAAATTCATGAGAGAAGTTGTTCTTAAAGATATTAAGTTTCCTGTCAGCTGCACTTTTTTTTTTCCAGCTGCTTTTGCTCCTTTCTTTTCTTTTGTGATAAAGGAGAAGGTTTTATAGATGCTGAAATGGTTTACAACTGCCTTACTTAGTTGCTTTTCCTTTTTATGTCTCCCTGAAGGGTCACAAAATCTATCCATTTAAAAAGAGAAAATGATGTGTTTTTAGTGCAAAGAGAGAATAGCCACTTTAAAGAACCAATAGGAATGGAAATAAATGGAATCTGGCAACTTAAGCCACCACGTTTTAATACTTTTGATCATCTCAGATGTCAGAAGCTACACAGAGAAAATGGAATGAGCTGCCGGGTGGGGGCTGCCTCCTTTTCACCTCCTGAAAGCCCAAATCAACTCTTCAGTGTTTTAAGTGAAAAAGATAGTTAGAATGCACAAGAGAACATGGCAGTTGCTGGTTGAGGAACCCATCTCTTTTTCCTCGGGCCTTCCTTTGGGCTGATCCTTGTGATCAGATGACCTTCAGGAAATAACACGGGATCTTGCTGGGTGTGGGAGGGGTCTAGGTGTTTCAGGAGAGCTCAGAATCTGAAAGGTATTGATCTCACAAAGAATTTTAAACCCAAGTTACAAAATGTAGGGAGTAGTCACCAAAAGAGGAGCAGCAGAATCACAGTGCTGGAAGGAGTTGTAGAAACGAATTAGTCCAAACCCTTAATTTTATCAAAGAGGAAACAGACCTGAGGGGGGAGAAATGGCTGGTCCAAGTTTGCAGTCATCAATGAGGATATGGCCAAAACCAATTCTGATTTCCGGCCGTTTTCCCCCCCTGCTATATTCCCCCTTAACGTTCGCCATCACTGTGCTACTGACATTTTCTGCTGCTGTCACACAAAAGACTAGCCTTCAGAGTTAGACATGTAGCTATTTATGCACAAAGAATCTCTTTAAGCCATCGGGGAGATATGAGTCAGCAAATCATATGATAAAGCATCTTTCTAGGATGCTGTTTGTCTAGCAGAGGTTGAGAAGTTTAATTTCAAGAGTTGAACTCTGGAATCAAATAAACGGGGGGTTCATATTCTAGCTGCACCACTAGGATGATGGTGACACCAAGTTATTTAACCTCTCTGAATATAGGTAGCCTCATCGGTAAAGTGGAGCACTATAATTATATTAAGATGTAGTAAATTCCTTAGGTGAGGATTAGTTGGGATAATCCATTAGATTGGGGCCCGGTGTATAGCAGGTAGGTGCTCAATAAATACTAGCTAGCTACTAGCCCAAACCCCATCCTCAGACAAATGCTGATCTATAATTTTACATAAATGGAATCATACAGTATGTATTCCAATTTTTTTGGCTTCTTTCACTCAGCATAATTCTAATCCACGTTCGTTCAAGTGCCACTAGTTCATTCCTTTTTACTGCTGCGTAGTCTAATAATTTTTTCTTTGTTTACTCCTTATTCCTGTCTTGCTTACCTGGCCACGGTATGGAACGAAAACACATTTTAATGATTTTATAATATGTATTGATTAAATACCTGTGTTTCCCATTCTTATTTTTAATTCTATTATTATCTGATATATATTGTAAATAGTATATAGCAATTGCGGGACCCCTGAGGGCAACAGCTATTTACATTCTGTATGCATAGAGTTTTAAAATGACATTGGAAGTGAGATTACTATTTATTTACTTGAAACTTTAGATTAAAATTGTTTCTTGTATCCCTGGCTCTCAACATAAAAAAAATTTTTTCCCATCAGCCTAACCCAATGGATTGATTTAACAAATTCAATTATATAAATATTTACACAAAGTTTTCATTTTCATGGTGAAAGATTTATTCTGTTAATGTTAGTCTTTTCTTGAAAATGTGGACAGTATGTTCTCCATTCCCTTGCAGTTGGAGCGGAACATGAAATAAACTAAAAAATTGATACAGGGAAAGTAATACATTTGCAAGATAATGAGAGAACATTTGGGAGGCAGGTCCATTTTTGCTATGACTTTTTACCATCATCATAGATGCTCCCAACTATTGACATTCCTGCATCTGGGAAAGAAGAAGATAAAAATTGCCATTCAAAACGCCTGTTCAAGTTTGGTGAAAGATTTAATTTCTTCATTTATCACAGTGTCACCAGCCCTATGAATACTATAGATCAAGCCTCAGGACCAGAAGTACAGAGACTTGGCAGTATACAGGGGAGAATTTAGCCAGAAGGAATCGTAAAGAAGCCAGAGAAAACAAACTTTACCCATTCCGCATCTCAAATTTGTGTCCTGAGCAGTTGTCCTGAGTGTTCTCTTTGCCTGAGAAGCTTGGGAATACAGTAATTTACAAACTGAGTTGGTAATGGAGATGTATGTACTGACCTTAAAGATGCTACAAGGATTCTAGTAGCACATAGATTTTTATGTCAGACAATAAAAAGTGCATTTTCTGTATTGGAAGGTAATTTAGAGATTATCCGTTCCATACTTTGATTTTGCAGGTGACCTGTTCAAGATCACACAATTACTTCATGGCAGAACTGGGACTAGATCTAGCGTTTCTGAGCCACAAACATGTGCCACCCCATTTTGCTGCTTATGTTGTGTTGGAGTGTTGGGGTATAAGGTGTTGGAATGCATAATTTGTTCTCTTTGAGGTACCCTGTATAGAGGTCCCTGTTACTGAAGACATTGCATCTTAGATGAGCTATTCTTCTTGATCTTTTTTAGGGGTGAGTTTACTTTTCTGAATGAAAAGTTGTGCCTGCCTATTTCTGCCAGCTAGTTATGTGATGGCAGCTCCATGATGAAAGGTGACATTTGGTTAATGGATCAACCGTTGTTGTTCTCTTTGATTGTCTGACTAGTCTTTATCAATTAGCCTGGTGAAATCCTTATACTCAGAAAGTTCATAACTTTAAGTGTTACAAGAGCATGCACTCTTTTTAAGCTTCTCTTCCCTAGTCATAACATCTAAGTCTAAATGCCATCTGTATCTTCATCATTTGTCCGTGCAGCTTATTCCTATATGTAACATATCTTCTTACACACAAAGATTCTCAGCTGGGGTTGGGGAGACAACAGACATGGGTCAGATAATCCTCTGTCACTGAGAATCATGGATTTAGTCCAACTCCTTCATTTTACAAATCTGGAAATAGGGACTCCTAGGAATTAAAGACTTGTCTAAAGTCTCATAGTGACTCATTTAAGATGAAAAGCCAAATTCGTTGTTCTGGACAGGATTAAGTGTAGCAGATCTCCCTGAAACACTGTTCATGCCTCATTAGTGTCTGTGATGGTATCTAGCACCAGCTGAGCAGCTGCAGTATCTAATAGGGGCAGGGCCAGCCCAGAAGGATTTATTGGAAGAGGGTGTCTAATGAAATGAACAATTGCATGAGAGTGTAACTATGGCACTGCAGACTGTGCTGGAAAATAGCCCTCTTTTATTGGAGGTACATCAACCGCCTGTCTGTATCTTGACTGATTTAGGAGAAAGATTGTGTTATGGGTCTTGCAACCAATGGCAAAGAGAAGAAATTTAGTTTCTTTTCAAGAGACTAGTTATTACTGGAGACCTCCTCAGTCTAAACTAGTCGTCCTTTTTCATGCTCTAAAAGCATACTCTTTGCATCCCTAGTTAGCATGTGATGGGAAACATTTTCTCCTCTATCTTGTTAGGGGCTCCCCTGTTGACAATGTGAAGGTGATTCAACTAGGGAGCTCCCAGGGTCCCCAATTCCTAGCGTGGGAGGCAGCTGGCAAAACTTTAAAGTCTAAGGAAAATATTATTTAATACCATTTAAGGAAAGAATGGACCTGTACCCTTTAAAAGAGACTTCAAATAATCTAATGGGATAATTTGTTATCTGAGATTATCTCCATTTATCAGAGTGAGAACTTGAAGTGAAGAAAATCAGAGTTACCTAATCATTGTAAAGATTAGAAGTAAAAAACCAAAACAAAACAGATATCTTGTCACTGAGTCTGCTTATGTACCCTCTAAACCAGGATACAAAGATCTTGTTTTCATTTTATAAAATAATAAAAGAGTAAACTTTTGGGGGAAGAACTTATGACTTTTAAAGTAAATTGTGCTTTAAAACATACTATTTACAGTAAGATTATTTAATGTAGAAGGAATGCAGTTAAGAATGGCATATAGTAACATGCAATTTATAGTGTGTAGCATCAAGGGCCTTTTCTTTTCTGAATTATATTCTTGAGAGAGTTGATAATGTTAGAAGTTGACTATACAGTCCCTGACCTTTTTCCTGCTCTGTCCTTCAGTACCATACACAGAGGACCCCACTGATTTATACAAATGAAGTTACCATCTTTGAAACATACATGTTATTATCCACATAGGCACACAGAAAACCTCTCCGGGAAGCTTTAGCTGGCAGACACTTATCTCGTGTTTGGGAGTTTTTCATTTGTTATTTTAGGCACGCTGATGGTGAAAAGGCTTTTTAGCCTTCCCTTCTTATTTTTCACATTTCAGGAATCAATGTGTCTGGCACACACAGTTTAGATGGTCCAAAGACTTAAGGCTTTAAACGTATGTGAGTGAGGAAGACGTGGAACTTAAGGCAGCTGGTGGGGTATTTTCACACCCTTGGACTCATTTTGTTTCAGAAGCTCTTTGGAAATTAAAATGCTAAGAAGCTTCACTGATTAACTGGACATTGGCTAGTATAGGTGCTCAGCGTTAAACTCTTGTTGATCTCAATGTACTCATTTTCAACATCTTTGATTGCTCTTTTTGGTAGATAATTTTTGGTACTCTTAACATGATTAAAAGCTGATGTATTATGGAGGACTGCTCATTAATGTATGTCAAACTCTATTACTGTGGGGAAGGGTGGGATGAGACAGACTTCCCAATTTTAAAATCCTAACCCAGGGACCTTCCAGCACCCAAGGATGTGATTTCTCTATGGATGTTCTCTCAGCTGCTCTCACACACATCCTACCTTCTCTTGCTCGCTTCTTCCCATAACACCAACTTGTGAAGCCACATAAGCTTCTCCATAATCCTCACTCTCTGTGCCAAACTATTGAGAACACGCCAGGCATTAGGTCCCAAGGGAGGGGACTTGGACCTGGACATAAGTATTTAGACATAGGGAGTCACTGTCACTTTCTGAATTGGACAAAATGAGGTTTTGTATTTACTCTATATCCTGTAGTTGCCTCCCCGGACAGACATTCATATTGTCTGTCTGGTACTCAGGACGACTTGTCCACGGCTGTGTTTTTGTCACTGTAATGTCTTTTTTTTTTAGTTGGAGTCTCTATCACCCAGGTTGGAGTGCAGTGTCACATCACGGCCACCGCAACCTTGACCTGCTGGGCTTAGGCCATCTGCCTCAGTCTTCCAAGTAGCCAGAACTACAGGCGTGTGCTATCACACCGGGCTAATTTTTCATTTATTGTAGCGACAAGGACTCTCCAAGTTACCTGGGCTGGTCTTGAACCTTCAGGCTCAGGCAATCACTTGCCTCAGTATCCCAAAGTGCTGGGATTACAGGCTGAGCCACCGAGCCCGGCCATCCACCATGGTGTCTTAGGCAAGATGGTCGGGATCAGGGCAGGGCTACATTCCCAAGTCCTCCGTGTCGGCCTCTGATTGCTGACAGCACATCTACCTGGCTACCACTTGCATTCAGCCACCTCCTATAAGCTCCTTTCTCACTGTTAACCATACATGAACAATAGGACTTGCAAGTGAGGGAACGTTGCATAGTGGACCGAGTAAAGGCGTGCTTACCTTTTTCTTTGGAGAGTTTTGGCTTTGAAAGTCAGAAAAATCCTGGCATTACCTTGTACTAGCCCAGTGGGTTTCTTAACACCTTTGGGTCTCATTTTCCCCATTTGTCAAGTGAGAATAGTAATGCACATGTCTGTAGCATGGTTGTGGTTCGAATGAGTTCCCATGTAATGCAGGTAGTATGGCGTATGGGCAGTTTATATGTATGCTGTTGATGTTCCTTCCCAATTCTTCTCTCAGGGCATCTGTCCAGTTGTACACACCCACTTCTTGTCAACGTACCTGTGGCTCACCTTGTGTAATTTTCCATGATGTTATTCCCCTTCCGCCCTATTCTCTAAGGGGGTCTTGCCAATAGTTCCGCCTTCCAATTTCCTTCCTTTTCAGTTACTGGCTTGAGATGACTCTTCTCTGGAGGAAAATGATGCTTGGAACGGCTAAGAAGACACGTACTTCCCAGAGCTGAGGAGCAGAGTTTTAATGAGTTTCTTCACTTGGAAAAGAGGGAGGAGCCGAACCATTCTGTGGCTCTTAACCTGCAGTTTGATATTGCAGGTACCAGGCACTCTGAGGCTGGATGAATGTGGATTACTCTGTGTAGATGAAAAAACTGTGAATGTTTCTCTTCAAGTTGCTGGAGTGAGAAGTACAAATTAGATTATTAATGATCGTATGGAGGTGTGAGCTGACAGTCTATTTGTTTTCATTATTAAAACAAGCATGGTTTTGGATTACATAGATTTTCCCCTTTTTTACTTAGATGGCAAAGGATATTCTATTAGGGACCTCTTTAAAGACCATGTCAGCGATTTGGCCTCCAGAGCTGCCCCCTGCATGCAGAAAAGACAGAAGAGAAAATTTAAGTGGTCAAGAATGAGAATGTGAGATTGATTGGAAGCCAAATTATAAGCTCATTTCAACTCTTGGCCTGCAGGCTGAAGTAACATTATTTGTTGTGAGGGATGGAAAACAACTCAGATTCGGGTCCAAGTGATTATTCCACTTTGGCACCGCTGCCTTCTGCCAACTGCAATTCCGTTCAGACAGAGATTAATTGGCCAAGCAGGGGCGGAAGTGGGTGGTGAGAGCCGAGGAGGCTCTGCAGTACAGGCACCGAATCCGGGCTGAGAGAACTGGCCCCCAGGCGTTTGGCAACCCACTTCAACATTAAACCCACAGTCAACCGGGGTAGGAGTGTTGGGATACAAAATAGACTCTCAACCTCTTCAGCGATACACCTTACACTTCCACTGACCTTGTTCTTGTCCATGAGTCAGAGAAAACCTTCAAACTTACTCACCGGGAGGCCGGCCCCCGGGGCAAAGGGGGAGGCCAGCAGCCTGCAGACCTGAGCGGTTTAGCCATCTTTCCTTTGGGCCTCCCTGGACCTTTTTCAAGGCTGCGTGTGAGACGGGAAATACAGTGTCTGCATATGTCTGTGTGTGTGTGTGTACGTCTATGTGTGTACATTTATATGCGTGTATACAATATGTACGTGTGTGTACATTTCTATACACATATATTTGCTATTACGCGAATGATAAAGGCAGATGGGATAAAAACCACGACAACTCTTGGGAAGGAGGACTCCATTCCTTCGCCGAAGACAGCGTTATCGACACGAACTTCATGGGGATGGGTTTAGCCCCGTGGGTCACGCCTCCCACTCGCCTTTCCTTCGGGAGCATTTCGCTCGCCCCTCTTTCCCATTCAGCTTTTGTCTTCGTGGGCGCAGCGATGTCCCCCA